>NW_020528528.1:185000-236429 GCF_003368295.1 Carassius auratus
TTGAAGAAGTTCAGCTCCATGTTCTCTTCACTTCAGGAGAAACTGCACAGAACCAGTGAGTCACACACAACAAACAGACCGAATCACAACAACACGCTAATAACTGATACACATCTGAACGAATCATAATAACACACTAATAACTGAGAGATAGATAGATATACTCCCAAACCCAGCCCTACTTCTAATGCATAGTTTAATTAATCAATCATTATTATAAATAATTAATTACTGTGTGTATTACATATATACACCCTAACACTAATTGTATTAATTAAATATTATATATTTTAAAAAATATATATGTATTTTAATATTTATGAATATTTAAATGTGATTTGTATGTTTTTAAATAATATTATAATTATGATGTTTTAATAAATATATAATATTTATTTTACTATTTATTTATGAGTATTAGGAAAATGTAAATAACACATATAAATATATTTAAAAAAATCCATTGTAGGTTAAAAATACATAAACGTATTAATATTTTTATATATATTGTACCCTAAAAAAAAACTAACCCTTAGATAATTAAATAAATAAATGTGTAATATGTACCTTTTATATAGATTTATTGAAGAGCATTGTGAAAAATGTTAACTAAAATATTTTAATAAAAAAAAATAAAAAATAAAAAAAAAATATATATATATACATAAATAAATACTCATTATATATATATAGTTGTAATTTGTGTCGTTTTTGTAGGGTTCAAAAGATTAAATATTCATGCATAAATGTGAATGTTTAATAAAACTGTAGGTTTTAACATGCATCATGCTTAATTCAAATATAATTCAAATAATGTAATTTAATATATCTATGTTTATATGTTTTTCATTAATGCTAAATGTAGGTTTTTAACAAATATTCACAGTTTTAGTATTAGTATAAATATTATACAAAATGAATAGAGAGATATGAACCATGCATCAGTTTGTGGTTTGATCTCTGTCAGCGTGAGCAGAGCCCGTGCTGCTGAAGGGTAACACGTGTGTGTGTGTGTGTGTGTGAGGATAATGCCGAGTGTGTCTGTGTTAAAGTGAGCTGTTATTGTCCACGAGGAGCCGATGTTCAGTTGCTGCTCTGTTCTCTGATGTCTGAGGTTGTTTCCTCTGAGGTTTCCAGCACAAAGCGCATCTGTGATCATCTCACCTCCTCATTGTTCTGCCTGTGGTCTGCCAGTGGACTGTTTCTCAGAAGAGTCTGTCCTTAAATGTCATGTGTGTGTGTGTGTGTGTGTGTGTCAGAGCGCAGCGCGTCTGATCCCGGCGTGTACACGGACGCAGCGCCTCCTGCTGGACGCAGTCACTCGGGTCAGCTCTTCTTCGAGTATCTGCTGGTGGTCAGTCTGAGGAAGAAGAGGAACGAGGAAGGGTACGAGCCCCACATCACCTACCAGTTCCCCAAGGTCAGACACACACACACACACACACACACACACAGAGACACACACACAGAGACACACTCACACACACACGTTTTGAAGAATGGGGACGTGGCGTAATACCTGTGTCATAATACAGATTTGTGTCCTCATATGTGTTACAAACACACACACACTCTCTCTCACACACACTCACTCACACACACACACACACACACAGAGTAGAGATCGACTGATATATCAATTTACCGATATTTCCCCCGATATTTAAGTATTTGATCATAACCGGATATCGTTTTTGTAATATCGGCTTCACCGATAATCGCCACGGCATCTAACTTTTAACAAGATTCACTTGTCTAAAACATCCTAAATTGTGTCAACATTTACTATATAACCATCATTTGGCTAATAAACATAATTTGTCTAATAAACATGTCAATAAATACAACTCTATAGATAACGCTTATTGTTAATATTAGTGTTGTTCCTGTTGATGCTTTTTATAAATAAATATACAGATTAGATTTACTATGAAAGACTAATTTTGACTGAAAAGAGGAAAAACCAAAGTGAAGTATGTTCTTTCTTCACTCAGTCTTGTATTTACTTTATAACAGTTAATAAATATCGGTTCTGCATATCGGTTATCGGACACATAAACATGCGAATAATTACTATCGGTTATAAATAAATCAATATCGGTCGATCACTAACACAGAGACACACTCACTCACTCACACAAACACATACACAAATATTTAAAATATATAATCGGCTTAAAACCCATCTCTTCCATCTTTATTTGATCCTCTAACTCTATCACTCTCTATTCTAATTCTATTCTTCTATTAAAAACTATTAGACTTGTACTCTGTTCATTTACTAACTGCTTGTTTCTCAACAAAAATAAATAAATAAACTAACACTAGCAAAAGCAAAACAAGCCTCTAACAGTAGCTTGCAAGACTTTGTAAGTCGCTTTGAGTAAAAGCATCTGTGAAATGACTAAATGTAAATGTATTTATTATAAATTTAAATGTGCAAATATAAATAAATCAGGAAATGAAAAATAATTCATAAATATTTAAAAAATGTATATGTTTTATATTTATGAATAAAATATAATCTTAATGTGTAATGTGGAAAGTTTTAAAAGTACTGTGTGTATTGTGTATTGTGTGTGTGTGTGTGTGTGTAGCGTGAGGCGATGGGCCGTCTGCAGCGAGAGGAAGAGGAGAAGTGCATGAAGGCTGCTCATCTCTTCTGCTTCCCAGAGGGAATCAGCTGGGCTCCTCTGACCCAGTACAAGAGGTGCGCACACACACACACACACACTCGTTCGGTGTGACACTCTCACCTCCGCTGTAACCACACTCATGCATCTTTCACGCTTGTGCACACTGAAGCTGATGGAAACAGGAAACACATGCTGGAGCTGCCAGAGGTGTTCATCAAACACAACTGACTCTGATTACTGTTAAGCCCCTCTCACACTGCCATTCCGGCAAATACACGGGTAATGTGTTCCTGCAATTGTTCCCGGGTCGCTAGATTCTGCACTTTCACACTGCCAGTGATGACCCGGGATATGCTCATGCTTTCACACACAACCCTTGAAGATCCTGTAACAACACGTGACATCAGCGCGTGACGTGTAATGTACGAGTCGACAACGCTAGGCGCGTTATACTTTCACTGGAGCAAGCAAACGATCTCTGCGTCAGCGCGGAAAGTGAGGAAGAAGAAACTGATCTCTGCTTCATTACAGTTTGCACATATGTTTTTGTCTCGAACATTGATCTTCCTTCAAAACAGCTGGTAAAAGAGTCACTCGATAACGCGCATCATCACTTCGACACGGCATTAGATCTGGCTTTCACACAGATGGCGACCCGGCAATGTTCCAGTAATATGCCGGGTCCGACGTGCAGTGTGAAAGGGGCTTTAGTGATCTCAACTGATTGAGACAAACATTCACTCATGAACACAGCAGATATGAAGAGTCATCAATCACTCGAGCAGAAAACCACAGACCTTCTCTGACTGACTCTCTGAGTGAATCTCTGACTGAGTGAATCACTGACTGAGTGACTCTCTGAGTGAGTGAATCTCTGACTGAGTGAATCTCTGACTGACTCTCTGAGTGAATCACTGACTGAGTGACTCTCTGAGTGAATCTTTGACTGACTCTTAAGTGACTCTCAGAGTGAATCTCTGACTGAGTGAATCTCTGACTGACTGTGAGTGAATATCTGAGTGAATCTCTGACTGAGTGAATCTCTGACTGACTCTCTGAGTGAATCTCTGAGTTAGTGAATCTCTGAGTGAATCTCTGACTGACTCTCTGAGTGAATCTCTGAGTTAGTGAATCTCTGAGTGAATCTCTGACTGACTCTCTGAGTGAATCTCTGAGTTAGTGAATCTCTGAGTGAATCTCTGACTGACTCTCTGAGTGAATCTCTGAGTTAGTGAATCTCTGAGTGAATCTCTGAGTGATTGAATCTCTGAATGACTCTCTGAGGGAATCACTGACTGAGTGACTCTGACTGAGTGACTCTGAGTGAATCTTTGACTGACTCTTAAGTGACTCTCTGAGTGAATCTCTGAGTGAGTGAATCTCTGGTGCTCTGACAGTGTCTTGCAATGTTTAAAGTGCAAGCGCAGCAGTGTGTGTGAGCGTCTCTGACTGTGTGTTGGTGTAACGCTGATGATTGGTTGACTCTCTGCAGCGAGACGTTCTCGTTCGTTCTGACTGAAGTGGATGGCAGCCGGAGGAACGGATACTGCAGGAGACTGCTGGTGAACCTCAGCATCATCACACAATATTCACAGTCATAATAACAGTTATAGTAAAAAAGAATAATTATTACATTTATAATGAAAAACTTTATCATTGTGATGTTTTTAGCCGGCCGGCCACGGCGCTCGTGTTCCAGAGGCGTACTGCATCATCAGCCATGTGGCATGTTTCGGACTCTTCTCAAAGGTGAGGACACATGCACACACACACTCCTGCGCACACTCTCACATGCACACTCACAAAAACACAAACTCTTATGCGCACACTCTCTCTCTCACACACACACACACTCTTACCCTCACACACACAAATTCACTCTCTTAACCGAACACTCTTGCGCACACACTTGCATGTACTCTCACACACACACTCTCACACACACACTCTCTCGCGCACTCTTGAGGGAACACTTGCTTGCACACAGACTCACTCTCACACACTTTTGCGTGCACACTCTTGATCACACTTACATGCACTCACACTCACACTTTCACATGCAAACTCATGTGCAGACTGACACACACTCTTGCGCACAATCTCACATGCACACTCTCACACACACACAAACACACACTCTCACACACACTCTTATGCAGACACACTCTCTCGTGCACTCTAGAGTGAACACTTGCTTGCACACACAGACTCTCTCTCTCTTGCACACTCTTGTGCACACTCACACACACTCTCTTGCGTGCACTCTTGTGTGCACATTCTTGTGCACACTCACAAACACTCTCTCTCTTGCACACTCTTGTGCACACTCACACACACTCTCTTGGGTGCACACTCTCTCTCTTGCGCACTCTTGTGTGCACATTCTTGTGCACACTCACAAACACTCTCTCTCTTGCACACTCTTGTGCACACTCACACACACTCTCTTGCGTGCACTCTTGTGTGCACATTCTTGTGCACACTCACAAACACTCTCTCTCTTGCACACTCTTGTGCACACTCACACACACTCTCTTGGGTGCACACTCTCTCTCTTGCGCACTCTTGTGTGCACATTCTTGTGCACACTCACAAACACTCTCTCTCTTGCACACTCTTGTGCACACTCACAAACACTCTCTCTCTTGCACACTCTTGTGCACACTCACACACACTCTTTTGGGTGCACACTCTCTCTCTTGCGCACTCTTGTGTGCACGTTCTTGTGCACGTTCTTGTGTGCACTCACACACACTCTCTCTCGCACACTCTTGCGTGCACACTCTTGTGCACACACTCTCTCTCTCTCTTGCGCACTCTCTATCTCTTGCACACTATTGTGTGCACACTCTTGTGCGCACACACACTCTCTCTTGCACACTCGTGCACACTCTCACACTCTCTCTTGCGGGCACTCTTGTGCACACTCACACAAACTCTTGCATGCACACATGTTCTTGTGTGCACTCACACACACTCTGTCTCTCTTGCGCACTCTTGCGTGCACACTCTTGTACACACACACATACACATGCTCTCTTTTGTGCTCTCACACCCTCCTCAGCACTGACGTCTGTGTGTGTTTGTGCAGATCTTCGACGAGGTGGAGAAGCGCAGGCAGATCTCTAAAGCCATGATCTATCCGTTCATGCAGAGCCTGCGGGAGGCACCGCTGCCCTCGCCCGGAAACACCGTCACCGTCACCAGCTTCATCCCTGACGCCGGCACAGAGGTGTGTGAGGCTCTAATTCTGACTCTGTGTGAACACTAATGACTCAGATCTGATAATGCCTCTGCTCTCAGATCATCAGTCTGACGCGGCCGGCCGAGTCCTGGCTCGAGCACGTGGACTTCCGCACGCTCTTCCGCTGCCTGAGCGACGAGGAGGTGCTGATGGTGTTCGCCGCCACCGTCATGGAGCGACAGATCATCTTCATCTCTGAGGAGCTCAGGTGAGCAGCGCAGCCAATCAGAGCGCAGCGCAGAGAGGGGGCGTTTATTCAGATTTATACTAGGCACAATCATTAATCACATTTCATATTAGAATGTTTAAAATACTAAACTGTAAAAAATAAAAGAATTTAACGACATGTAACGTTACATATATATTTAAAATATTTGATTAAATATACATTTTAATGATTAAAAGAAATACTTGGTGGAAAACAGTTTTCTATTATTTCATAATAGAATATGTAAAAAAATAATAGTTAAAAAGATATATGAGAATATGTATTATTTAATATATATTACAGAATATTGAATATCTGTGTAGTATTTAGAAATTATAAGAAAATATTCAAACTTAAAAGCGCATAAATTGTTTTTTATAGTTCCTTTTGAGATTAATTCATTATAATATTTATACTTATAATACTCAATATCTGTTAAATAACAATATTCATATTTGAATATGTAATACTGATTTAAAAATATAGAAACTTTTATTAATTCAATATGTGATATTTAATATGTATTATATGAATAATAAATCATAATATTTATTTTATTTAGCTAATAATTAAATATGATGATATATTCATGTTAAAACTATTAAATCACAAAAATACATATTTTTATGTAAAATGTAATTGTTACATGATTTTAAATATTCTTTAGAGGTTAGAATGATTAAAATAATTTTAAAATAATAAAATGTGTGTGTGTGTGTGTGTGTGCAGCACTCTGTCGCAGGTTCTGCACGCTGTGACTGCTCTGCTGTATCCGTTCGTGTGGCAGCACACGTTCATATCAATCGTTCCTACGGTCCTGATCGACGTGTGCGCCGCGCCGACACCATACCTGCTGGGAGTCCAGAAGAGCCTGCTGGAGCAGCTGACCGACCACACACACGTGAGTCTCACACACACACACACACACACGCTACAGGCATTAACTACCAATGATATCTTTACTGAACATGCTGTTGATTCTGTGTTTGTGTCTCTCAGCTGATGATTGTTGATCTGTCACCTGGAGCAGAAACTAAATTCATTAACAGAGTGAGTCTCTCACACACACACACACACACACACTCATGCTCTGATTTCATTTGCTCTCATTAAGTTTCACATGAGTCTCGTTACTCTGTTTGCTCGTTGCTTCATCCACACAGAAGTGCACTAATGACTCAGGAGCAGATGACTTTAAAAGTAATCCATTAGTTTGTTACTGATGACCGATTACGAGAGGAAAACTGTAGTCAGTGATGGAATCTAGTTTACTCATTTCAGCTCATGTAATCTGACTGCTTTCCATCTGACGTGTTTCACACTTAGCATTGAATCAGTACGCTAGCGCCGTCCTAATGTCCCAGAAACGATTGTGTGATTTCAGATTGGAGACGAGGAGTCGCTGCTGCCTGCTAAACTGAAGGAGGAGCTGCTGACGCAACTGTCTGCGCGCAAACACGACGCCTGTGAGTTCAGCTCAGGGGGACCACCACGCTAGCCACTTTAATCAAATCAGCTTTAATAAAACAAGCACATACCAAACTGCTAAATTGATTTGCTCATGAAATTGGGCTTTTATAGAGAAACAAATGCGCATCGCTGGAAAAGGGCTCAATAATTGTTTCATCTTGGTTACTGTATTTAATAACCGTTGGAGGCCGAACCCTGAAGTGTAAGTGGATGAAGTGCACAGCCAGTGTATGATCATCTTCCTGATGTGTGTGTGTTCTGGCAGCGACGGAGGAGCTCAACCGGCTGGTGTCGGAGGCCTTCCTGTCCGTCTTCGTCCGGAGCGTGGGTCACTTCTCACAGCACTTCAGGAGGAGCGGGAACTCACGCCAGTTCCACAAGAAGAGCTTCCTGAAGGCCGTGGACCACAAGTCACACCGCGACTTCGTCAAACTCTTCACCCAGACGCAGATGTTTGATCTGTTCATTCAGGAGGAGGAAGCGCAGCTCAACCCTAACGGTACAAGCAGCTTCTTTTTTAACTTGATGGGACCTAGATTTGACTGAAATCATGTGTTTTTAGGCTACATCATTTCTCTCAACTTTGGCAAATATTTTGGCGAAGTTATTAATATAAGTGAATGGGTCTTTAACAATGTTTTCAAAACGTTAGCGAAAAATGTTATCTGACAGAAGATTCAGGGAATATATTCGAAAGTAACAGTAGCAATGTTTTCAAAATGATGAAATGGAATGTTCACGTAACGTTAGTATAACCAACCGTTTTTAAAACGTTTAAAAAACTGGAAATCTTTTCAACGTTCCGAAATAAAAATGTTGTTATGGGAAAAAAATTGCGAAACATTCTTAAAATATATTTATGTTAGCTAAGATGTCGCTTTATTTTACTACTTGAGTCTACTAGCGTTTTAACGGACGATTATGTTTTCGGACAACCTTTTTAACTCTACATTATCAGTAATTATAAAGTTGTTCAATTTATGAAGCTTGTTTAAAAATAACGGTAATTGCAATTTTTATTCTTATCTTCTCTCGCAATTCTAACTTTTTTTGTTGGTAATTCTTAACATTTTGGAGTTTGAAGTTTTAATTTATTTTAATAATCACTTAACAGCACTAGTTAAGAATCAAGACGTAATATTAGCGCATGCGCTGAAACCCTAGTGACTTCTGTGGATTTCCTCTGTGTTATTAGTATTTCTAATCACAATCTGTTTCTCCTGTAGTGTTCTTCCACAGGAAGGTGTTGGAGTATCACGAGAGGAAGAAGAAGGAGAAGACGAAGACTGGATGGGTGCGAGGTGTGGTGGTTTAGGATGTCTTCACGTTCGTTCAGTGTTACCTTCCTCTCAACCTTTCCTTATTAACATGCTTCAAACATTCCGTCAGTATTTAATGCTGTTTATTTGTACGCCGTTTTAACATAATAACACATATAAAGTGAACTGATACATGTTAGTTTGAGAGTTCCCTAAGTGATTTGAAACAGGAACACGTCTAGCACATATTTGACCTTGTTAAAGCTGAAATTATAGGAAAAAAGACTTATACAGTTTTAGTGTAATTTCCATTATTCTGGCTGTTTCATGTTTGTGTGTTTTGTATTTTGTGTTATTTTCAGTGGTGATTCTCATTTACTGTAATTTTTGTAGTATTGCAGTCATTACAATAAACATTTTATTTAAATCATTGAAAAACTAATGTTATGTACTTGTTTTTCCTGATGAAATATGAGCCAGAAATTTTTTTTTTTTACATAAAACTCACCCACCAACTTTAATAATCACAGAAGGTTTTACAGTTAAAATATTTCTAGAACAGACCATAAAACTTATCCAACATTTTTACAACATAAAACAAGAAGTGTAATAAACCTGGAGCAAATAATCTGACGATAAATCAGACTAACCGATTTAAACTTGGGGCCTGTTCCAGAAAACAAGTTTACACAAATAAGCCAGGCTTATTTCAGTTAGCCCGACTTATTTAGTAGCAAATAATCTGACAATAAGTCAGACTAACCGATATAAACTTGGGGCCTGTTCCATAAAATAAATTTAGATAAATAACCCAGGCTTATTTCAGTTAGCCCGACTTATTTAGTAACAAATAATCTGACGATAAGTCAGACTAACCGATTTAAACTTGGGGCCTGTTCCAGAAAACAAGTTTACATAAATAAGCCAGGCTTATTTCAGTTAGCCCGACTTATTTAGTAACAAATAATCTGATGATAAGTCAGACTAACCGATATAAACTTGGGGCCTGTTCCATAAAACAAGTTTACATAAATAAGCCAGGCTTATTTCAGTTAGCCCGACTTATTTAGTACCAAATAAACTGACGATAAGTCAGACTAACTGATATAAACTTGGGGCCTGTTCCATAAAACAAGTTTACGCAAATAAGCCAGGCTTATTTCAGTTAGCCCGACTTATTTAGTACCAAATAAACTGACAATAAGTCAGACTAACTGATATAAACTTGGGGCCTGTTCCATAAAACAAGTTTACACAAATAAGCCAGGCTTATTTCAGTTAGCCCGACTTATTTAGTAACAAATAATCTGACGATAAATCAGACTAACCGATTTAAACTTGGGGCCTGTTCCAGAAAACAAGTTTACATAAATAAGCCAGGCTTATTTCAGTTAGCCCGACTTATTTAGTAACAAATAATCTGATGATAAGTCAGACTAACCGATATAAACTTGGGGCCTGTTCCATAAAACAAGTTTACATAAATAAGCCAGGCTTATTTCAGTTAGCCCGACTTATTTAGTACCAAATAAACTGACGATAAGTCAGACTAACTGATATAAACTTGGGGCCTGTTCCATAAAACAAGTTTACATAAATAAGCCAGGCTTATTTCAGTTAGCCCGACTTATTTAGTACCAAATAAACTGACAATAAGTCAGACTAACTGATATAAACTTGGGGCCTGTTCCATAAAACAAGTTTACACAAATAAGCCAGGCTTATTTCAGTTAGCCCGACTTATTTAGTACCAAATAAACTGACGTTAAGTCAGACTAGCTGATTTAAGCCTGGCTTATTTAGCAAACTTGTTTTATGAAACAGGCCCCTACTGTATTTGATTAATAAATGCTTTAGTTAGAGCAATAGTTAGTTGTGTGAATGTTGTACAAACGTTGTCTAAATGTTAGTATGAAGTTTCCAGAGCTTGGAGTGTCCTCTGCTGGAGCCTGTCAGTCTCTGCTCCTCGTCTGGAGCGTCTTCTCCTCGTCAGATGCTGCCGGCGAGCAGCGGAGACGTCTCTGAATGCCGAGTGTGGTGCGAATCATACAGGTGTTCGCTCTGGAGCTGCGCCTCCGCTCGCAGGTTGATCTTCTGCAGACAGAAACACACAGAGCTGGCTCACTGATTGCATGTGATCTGGATTATGCAATCAGATGACAAAATCTAAATTCTTGTAATGAGATTAAATTACATTAACTCTTTAATATCGTCTGATGTGAGATGCTTTACCTTGAAGTCTCGTATGTAGGTGAGGAAGAAGCTGATGAAGGACAGAGCGAGAGACCATTCAGAGATAGTGCTGACGATGTGTGGCAGATAACCCTAAAAAGAAAAACAATCAGAGACTGACTCGACACACAATCCTAGCAGTGAAATAACACACTCACGGGTTCTCCAGGCGTCCAGTGCAGCTTCTGGTTGACCTCGGTTCCTGCCAGAGTCCAGTACATGATGACCGACGACACAAACACTGGACGAATCAAGGAAGCAACCGACAACACGCAATGCTAAAACCTGTTTAAAGGGATAATTCACCCCAAAAATGTGTGGGTTTTTTTGGGTTTGGAACGACACGAGAGTAATAAATGACAGAATTTCCATTTTTGGGCGAACTGTTGTTTTAAGGATACTGCTGATGATGCTGGAGAAGGTCCAGATGCAGACGCTCATCCGCGTCCAGAAGATGTTTTTGCTGTGGATGTGCGGCTGCATGCGATGCGACAGCAGCGTCTGGACCAGGATGTACAGAGCACCCACGCCGAACGTCAGCATGGCACCCACCAGATGCATCGCGAACAGAGTGGTTTTCTGTTAAAGACACGGCACGCACTTAATGTTCAGAGCGAAGATTCAGGGCAGTAAACATTTTAACTGGAATCAATGGCTGTAAATTAGTAAAACATTTTATTAACATGCTAGCAATGCAACGATGCACATTTTTGTTTGTGCGTTGGAATGCAAAAATTAGACAAAACTTTAATGCCAACATTTGGAGCAAAAATTCAGTGAGATAAACAGTTTGATTTGAACGAATGGCTGTTGTGTATGAAGAATATTCTCATGCAACCAATGCGACAATGCAACGTTTAGTTTTTTTCACATTGGTCTGAACAGACAAATTGACTGTTAAATTTGACCAAATCTTTATGCTAAAATAAATATTTTAATTTTAAGGAATGTAAGACTATCAAACTTTCACACGTCATCAATGTTTTTTTTGCATAGCCCCAAACAAACAAGTTGAATGCAAAAACCAGACAGAATTTTCATGCAAATATTTGTGCAAAAATTCTGTGTGCTAAACATTGAATGCAAAATTTTCTTTGCGCATTGGTCCGAACAGACAAATCAGATGCAAAAGTCTCACCAAATCTTCATGCACAAATATGCAGACATTTGTGTGACTCTTAATTGCAATAATCATGTTAATTCAAATTAAATGCGTATGTTCAGACCAATGGGAACATTCCCATGCTGAAAATGCAGCATATTTATAAGATCACTTTTTGAGACATTCGTTTTGTGGACATGCAAAAATTAGATAATTTGTATTTTTTTTATTTGAATTAATGTCTGTTAATGTGACAGCTTCGAACAACACAAAATTTGCATGCATCAAAGCGACATTGCAAAACGACAAATTGAATGCACGAACCTAATTTTCAATCCGAACACACGTTTCAGTGTCAACAGGTTTTCTACGCTCAAAAACGTTGTGGTGTACGTACCTGGAAGTTTGCGACGACGCACATCCCCAGCGAACTTCCGCAGCCCAGAACGAACCCAAACAGATTGAGGCGGTTCAGACAGGTGTCGTTCACGTCCATGAGGGCATGAAGCTGCTTATAGCGCACGTACATCGTAGCGACACCTGCAGGAGACACGCGGCACTACATCACAGGAACAGGGTTCATACACTGGACTAACAGGAAGATACAGAGGTCATTCAGTACCTAAAAACGCAGACACATTCAGCATGAGTCCAAACACGCATCGCTCCGGCGCCACCGTCCCCGTGTCACTGCAAGCACAAAACAAAGGTCACTGGGAGGTCAGAGGTCACAGCGTCACATGACCACACCGGTCTGTGCTCACCTGATGTAGGGCACCAGCGGGTCCACGTGTCTCAGGAGGACGGCCGTGATATAAGCGAAGATGAAGGTGGCGGCGGTCCAGATGACCAGCGCCGCAGGCAAGACGCACAAACCCTCCTGAAACCACCACATGCCTAAAACACGCCTAAAACACGCCAAATATGATCAGTCAGCTGCGCTTCCTCTTCTCACCGCGGCAGAGCATCATGCATGAGTTTCTGCTTTCACTTCTGCTGTGAGGGAATGTCAATAAAACCATACACTCACTGAAACTAGAGAAAAGAGTCCAATTAAAAATGGGTTTTTAGTTTGATTAAACCATTAACACCGCTAACAGGGAACGTTCTCCAAACATGTTTTCGATGTTATGAACACGTACTCCAAGTATTAAATGAAACAAGATTACCAAATAAGCCAGGCTTAGTCTGAATAATTTTGAACCAAATCAACTGACAGTAAGTCAAACTAACTTGAGTCTAACTTTAGTAAGCCTGGCTTATTTGGTAAACTTGTTTTACGAAACAGTTGCATAAACTTAACAGCATAGTTAAGGATGTGTCTTAAGAACTGGTTTGACCAGATGCAAAGAGGAAATCAGTCCTACTTTTCAAATACAAATAAGACCAATCTACTTTTTCATAACTGAATTGTAAAACTTATTACCAGTGCAGAAAATAAAATATAAAAAAATGATGACTAACTTTTTAAGACTAGTCTAAATAGTTTATGGAACTGGCCCTCAATGGTCTTTAATATTGTCCTCAAAACATTAGCACTATATATATATATATATATATATATATATATATATATATATATATATATATACACACACGTTACCTTCCTAAGCGTTTTAAATCACATTTTAAATTTCAGAGAATATTCAGAAGTAACGTTCCCATGTTTGCGCAATTTCTTTAACGTTTGAATAACTAATTAAAAAAAAAAAGTTAAATGTTTTGTTTGTACGTCATTCAGAAATAGCCTTTTCATCCGCGAAATATTTCCAGAGATCTTAAGAATAAACAATATAAGTGGAATCCAGTCAAATTAAGCAACACGGATTTCTTTAGTTTCACTTTCTATTCCAAACAAATAACATGTTGGTTTGAAAGCGCAGGTTATATTGTATTAATTTCTCTGTTTTGTCTTGGATTCTGTCAAATGTGTAAGTAATGATATGTAAGATAAATAACATTTAAGATCACATCATGAGGAAAAGCTTAACGGTTAATTTAGTTACCTGTCAATCAAACAGACGATCGTCCTTGAGTCTGAAAAGTCATTTTAAATCTCCACAGAGTGACTCTTTCATTCTTTGATGTTGTAGATCCTTATATTCTCAGATTTGGTATTTATTTCATTTTAGTGCTGTTTATCTGCTGTGTCTCGCGCATTAACTCCGCCGCTCACTTCCGCCCAAACTCACAAGACCCGACCAGCAGGAAAAACCCGGATGAGGGAGCTGCTTTGCGGGTCACCAGCGCGGGAAAAATCCCCCTCAACGCGATATACACGTGGCATCTACACAGAGATATTTTGATTTATTTAAATGTTATTTAAATGCAATCTTTCGGTTTTCAATTATTATTATTATTTTATTTTGGATTGTTGGACTATTTAAAATAGGAACTATAGGAAAATATAACTTAATTTGTAATTACACGTACATAAACAAAAATCTGACTCTACTAGTACATGAAAACGTTCACAAAAGTTCAGTTTATCAGTATATGTTGTAATAAATATTTGAGAAATTTTATCTGAATGTATTAGATTATAAAGTGATAGTCAAGGTAAAAAGCGCAAAAAACATCGAAGAAAATACAAATATACAATATTCATGTATATTGTAAAGTTCCTATTACATTCAGCTGTATTTTTTGTATGTTTGTGGCCAATTTGTGCAATATATTTACAAGTTTAATAAGCTTTGGTTAAGTAAATTTTTGCTGAAGTACTTAAAAACATAAAAAAAACACAATTTATCATAAATATAGCAATCTTTATTTTACAGGTGATTTTATTCAAAAATCAGAGCAACATTACAATCAAACCAACAGTTTGTTATGAGTCAGAAACAGGTGGTTTTTACATCACTGAAAATATTGACTGAATGCATATGTCATGGCAGAAACAAACAAACAAACAAAGATATCATTGGACGTTTCCATCTGCGAGATTTAATGAGCGTCTTAAATCCGCCGTCTGTCGTTAAAGTGGAAGGACTCCCAGAAAAGATTTGGCAACAAGCAACGTCTAACGAAACGAATCAAAGCTTATGATTAAGTGTGCAGACAGACATTCATACTAAAAAAGATGAAGAATACGAAACATTTATTATCTCTCACACTGGATGTGATGAAGATATGGAAGAACAGCAGACGATGAAGCGGTAAAATAGAAATCAACTATTCGAGCTCCTCGCCGAAGTTTAATCGGCGAATAAAAGATCGTTAATAATATCAATTGCACAACTTGTTTTCTGGGTGGCAGCACTGAGCTGTTTCTACAAACTACCATTTATTACATCTTTATTTATTTTATTTATTTTTATGAATCGCCTGAGAGGGATGTTTAAAAATAAAGAATTCGGTAAAATAAGCAAAACGGCATGCAAATGTCAAAACGTTATATTTAAGGCAATTGTTCACATGTGTGAAATACTTAAATTAAAACTCAACACTAATCAGCAGTGACTAACAGATCGATACTTTGGGAATAATCGTCGACATTCGAAGAAAATTCAACGTACAACGTCAGCTCAAAATCTGGTGCGTACATAAGCAAATTATTTCTGAAATTTGGCGACGCCGCAGGAAAGACAAAGAAGACATCTTTTAAACATGTTAAAATGTCTTCGAACTTTCTAAAAGCGAAATACTTCCAGAAGAAACCGATTCTTGGCATTTTTTATTTTAACGTCTGAACATTTCAGACATGATGCAAAGTAAAACAGGGTGAATCTCATCAAATTTGTCATATTTCAGTTCTAAAACAAAATAAATAAACAAGAAATTATATTAAGAAGCACATTTTAAAACTATTATTTCTACGACAAATTCTTAAATCACAAAAAAAAATTATTTTATTTTTTAATTGTACAATTTTAAGCTTATAAATGGCAGTATTTTTGCATTAAATTATATTTATACTGATTGTAATATTACAAAAAATACTGTGTTATTGTAATTAAATTGTTGTTAAAATAATGTGCTTAAAATATATTTTATTGTCCTAAATATATTTCCTTTTAATTTTGGTGTGAAACATGACATTGTGAGATTGACCCCGGAGGCACAGTGTGGGACACGACAACCTAAACTAATGAAATCTCAACACAAACCAGCTAAAGACTGTGATTTCATCTAGGGACGAACCAATAAATTAAGTGCTTTCCATCTAAAACCAAACAAAACATCTTTCAGAGGAACCGTAAACCAGCTGGTGATGAAACGGAGTGATGAGGGGAAGAAATACGGCCTGATTATTTCACAAAAGATGGAGCTAAACACAAAATAGAGACGCTCGTAAACAAGTAACAGGAAATCATTATTAGCAGCCACAAAATCATCATGTTTAATCCAATTCATACCACGTGAGAACGAGTCGTTAAAACGATAATACAGACCCCGACGGCCCCAATGCATCATGGGTAATTCAGAGCAAGAAACATTTCCAATCTCATTAAAATAATGACCTAAAGAAAAGTGACCTTTCGGAAGTTTGCTCACTCGTTGGTTAGTTCGTTAGTTTGTTCATTTATTCATTCGTTGGAGAAGAAGAAACTGCCTTAAAGGAACAGTTCAGCCCCCCAAATAAAAGTTTGTTTCTTCATCAGGTTTGGAGAAATGTAGCATTGCATCAGCGTCTTGTCAATGGATGCTCTGCAGTGAATGGGTGCCGTCAGAATGAGACTGAGAAAAACATCACAATAATCCACAGGATTTTGGACTTTTATTTTAGTTAAAAACAATATTTTAGTTATTGTTTGGACTCTCAATCAATCTAATGGCACCCATTAATGCAATACATTTCTCCAAATCTGATGAAGAATTTAAGCACATTTTCATTTCTTTCTAAATTCTTCCTTTAGTCTAAGCGCAGAATGGTGTAAATCAGGATGCATTGGCTCTGGTTTAGTATGAGGCTGAAAGTGCAGGAAGATGAACCCATATGTCAGTGGTCACTCGATGGCTGCCGCTATGCTCTGTGCATTGATCTTGAAGACGCAGATGTGCAGGTGAGACGCGATCTCGTTGCAGACACTCGTGCAGTAGCGCACCAGATCAAACAGGGACAGAATCTGTTCAAAACAAAGTCAAACACAAGGAATCTGGTCAAAACAAATGGCAAACACAAGGAATCTAGTCTAATTTAAACACGGAATCTGGGAAAAACTAACGGCAAATGTGGAATCTGGTTGAAACTAACGGCAAATGTGGAATATGGTCAAAACTAACGGCAAATGTGGAATCTGGTCAAAACTAACGGCAAATGTGGAATCTGGTCAAAACTAACGGCAAACGTGGAATCTGGTCAAAACTAACGGCAAACATGGAATCTGGTTGAAATTAACAGCAAATGCGGAATCTGGCTGAAATTAAGGGTAAATGGTGGAATCTGGTCAAAACGAACGGCAAACGTGGAATCTGGTTGAAATTAACAGCAAATGCGGAATCTGGCTGAAATTAAGGGTAAATGGTGGAATCTGGTCAAAACGAACGGCAAACGTGGAATCTGGTTGAAATTAACGGCAAATGCGGAATCTGGCTGAAATTAAGGGTAAATGGTGGAATCTGGTCAAAACGAACGGCAAACGTGGAATCTGGTTGAAATTAACGGCAAATGCGGAATCTGGCTGAAATTAAGGGTAAATGGTGGAATCTGGTCAAAACGAACGGCAAACGTGGAATCTGGTTGAAATTAACAGCAAATGCGGAATCTGGCTGAAATTAAGGGTAAATGGTGGAATCTGGTCAAAACGAACGGCAAACGTGGAATCTGGTTGAAATTAACGGCAAATGCGGAATCTGGCTGAAATTAAGGGTAAATGGTGGAATCTGGTCAAAACGAACGGCAAACGTGGAATCTGGTTGAAATTAACGGCAAATGCGGAATCTGGCTGAAATTAACGGTAAATGGTGGAATCTGGTCAAAACGAACGGCAAACGTGGAATCTGGTTGAAATTAACGGCAAATGCGGAATCTGGCTAAAATTAAGGGTAAATTGTGGAATCTGGTCAAAACGAACGGCAAACGTGGAATCTGGTTGAAATTAACGGCAAATGCGGAATCTGGCTGAAATTAACGGTAAATGGTGGAATCTGGTCAAAACGAATGGCAAACGTGGAATCTGGTCAAAACTAATGGCAAATGAAGAATCTGGTCAAAACAAACGGAAAATGGTGGAATCTGGTCAAAACGAACGGCAAACGTGGAATCTGGTCGAAATTAACGGCAAATGCGGAATCTGGCTGAAATTAACGGTAAATGGTGGAATCTGGTCAAAACGAACGGCAAACGTGGAATCTGGTCAAAACTAATGGCAAATGAAGAATCTGGTCAAAACAAACGGAAAATGGTGGAATCTGGTCAAAACGAACGGCAAACGTGGAATCTGGTTGAAATTAACGGCAAATGCGGAATCTGGCTGAAATTAACGGTAAATGGTGGAATCTGGTCGAAACGAACAAGCACACCGCGGAATCTGGTCAAAACTAATGGCAAATGAAGAATCTGGTCAAAACAAACGGAAAATGGTGGAATCTGGTCAAAACGAACGGCAAACGTGGAATCTGGTCGAAATTAACAGCAAATGCGGAATCTGTCTGAAATTAAGGGTAAATGGTGGAATCTGGTCAAAACGAACGGCAAACGTGGAATCTGGTTGAAATTAACGGCAAATGCGGAATCTGGCTGAAATTAACGGTAAATGGTGGAATCTGGTCAAAACGAACGGCAAACGTGGAATCTGGTCAAAACTAATGGCAAATGAAGAATCTGGTCAAAACAAACGGAAAATGGTGGAATCTGGTCAAAACGAACGGCAAACGTGGAATCTGGTCGAAATTAACGGCAAATGCGGAATCTGGCTGAAATTAACGGTAAATGGTGGAATCTGGTCAAAACGAACGGCAAACGTGGAATCTGGTCAAAACTAATGGCAAATGAAGAATCTGGTCAAAACAAACGGAAAATGGTGGAATCTGGTCAAAACGAACGGCAAACGTGGAATCTGGTTGAAATTAACGGCAAATGCGGAATCTGGCTGAAATTAACGGTAAATGGTGGAATCTGGTCGAAACGAACAAGCACACCGCGGAATCTGGTCAAAACTAATGGCAAATGAAGAATCTGGTCCAAACAAACGGAAAATGGTGGAATCTGGTCAAAACGAACGGCAAACGTGGAATCTGGTCGAAATTAACAGCAAATGCGGAATCTGGCTGAAATTAAGGGTAAATGGTGGAATCTGGTCAAAACGAACGGCAAACGTGGAATCTGGTTGAAATTAACGGCAAATGCGGAATCTGGCTGAAATTAACGGTAAATGGTGGAATCTGGTCAAAACGAACGGCAAACGTGGAATCTGGTCGAAACGAACAAGCAAACCGCGGAATCTGGTCAAAACTAATGGCAAATGAAGAATCTGGTCAAAACAAACGGAAATTGGTGGAATCTGGTTAAAATTAATGCCAAACGTGGAATCTGGTCAAAACAAATGGCAAACGCGCAATCTGGTCAAAACGAACGGCAAATAAAAAAACTTGCAGCTCTTAAAGAAACAGTACTACACATTCTGCCGTTTGTCATCAAAGGGATAGTTCACCCAAAATTTTTATTATTTACTGTCGTGTTGTACCAAACCTGTTGTGCTGAATACAAATGAAGATATTTTAATAAATGTGGGTAACCTAACAGTTGCTGGTCCACACTGAATTTGATAGTAGGAAAAAAATACAAATAAGAAAGTAACTGGGGACCAAAATAACTTTTTACGTTCAACAGAAGAAAGAAACTCATTCAGGTTTAAAACAACTTGAAAGCGAGTAAATGATGACACACTTAAATTTTTTTACTTTCCTTTATTGTTAATATAATGAGACACAAAGAAAAAAATCTCACTGCTCTTGACTGAAGAACTATAATACAATTGCTGAAGTTTAGCAGTAATAAAATAACTAGAAATTTTCATAACAGTATCGGTATCGATAAAAGTATCGGTATTGATAAAATGTAAACAATACCCATCCGTAGTTGTAATATGTGACTTTATGTGAATCTGAGGTGATCTCACCAGTGAAATCCACAGCACCAGATACTCGTCGATGAAGCTGTTGAAATACTGATCGAGAAACAGCAGGCCAGGACCCAGAAATGCTGCGTCGTGAAGATGCATCTCACTCTTGGTCATGTGAGCCACCTGACGAGACAAACACAGCTCAGACACACGGCAGAAACCAAGGCTACGTCCTCAAGCGTCTTCACTCACCACTAGTTTATTGGTGATTTTGGCCGAAACGAAGCCGAAGGCTAGAATATAAAGACAAGGGTGTTTTTGGAAAAGCTGCACGGCTGATTTCTTATAAATCATCACTGCGAGAACGATAACTGAGCCGATGTGCAGGACGGGTGATAACACGCTCGTACCCTGAAACACACAGGTATTTATAGTTGAGCAATACACAATATTTAATATAATAACATATGTCTAATGAATACTGGAGGTGGCATACGTACCGCTATAGTGGATCCGTTTTTCCCCACGCCGCCTGTAAATATGACTCTGAAGTAATTGGTGCACGAGAAAACCACCGCAATAAATGTGCAAAGTGCTGGGATTATTTTCATTTGGATGTTTATTACGGGAATCTGTCGAATGTGAGAGAGAGAGAAAGTTACATTCAAACACATATATATGTATTAATATACATCTTTATGACTATTGCCATTGATATTATAATTTATTTTTTAAATTTCAATATTTTTAATACATCTTAACAATATTTTAAAGATTTTTATTGTTTTTAATGTATCATTTACATTATGCATTATTATAATATAATAATAATAATAATAATGTATACACACGTAAATAAATTCTTGAAAAAAATATTACAAATCTTCCTGTTCAAACACTTTGTCTGGTATTGTAGGTTATAATTTACATTATGTAATTTGTTATTATATTGCTTAGCAATATTAAATTAAAAGTATACATAGAATATAATGATATTATATGTAATTTATTGTGTGTGTGTATATTTATATACATGCATATATTATAAATTACAAAATAATAGTATGCATAATTAACAATATACATTTCTATTATATATTTTTTTACAATATTTTAAAGAATTTATGTATATACATTATATTTAATAAAATATGAAATTTAATTAGATCTATTATTTAAATGACAAATTATACATTATTCAAATTAAACTACAAAGCATTACATTTTAATTAAGCATTATTAAAAAGAAAACTTTTTTGTGTATATAAATTATACAGTATTAAGTAAACTAAATTATTTTATAAATGTATCTATTTATATTGTAAACAATTATTTTTAAATATACCTTGTTTACAAGACAAATGCATGAAAACAATGTTAAAATCTTGTAATACTTGTTAAGAGCTAATAACAGGCGCGTGATGAAGTGAAGTGAAGCGCTGATTGTTTGAGGCTGAAGCAGTTCTAATAATCACAGGTGTGTGTGAGAGCAGGATTACCGGCGACTGCCAGAAAGCTGATCCGCCCACAGCAGCCAGCAGATACAGCAGAATTATGAAGATCTGCACTTCTGTCACATCAATGCTGATTAGATCAGAGCAGAGCAGAGGAGACACAGACGAGCGTTAGACATAACACACACAGATACACGCACTAACGCACACACTCACACTCTCTTACACACTCTCTCACTCACACTCTCACTCACACTCTCACACACACTCTCACACACACTCTCACACACACTCTCACACACACTCTCACACACACTCTCACACACACTCTCGCACACACTCTCGCACACACTCTCGCACACTCTCACTCACACACACACTCTCTCACACTCACTCACACACACTCTCTCTCACACTCTCTCACACACAAACTCACACACTCACACTAACACTCTCTCACTCACACTCTCTTACACACTCTCACACACACTCTAAATCTCTCACACTCACTCACGCACACTCTCACTCACACACACTCTCTCTCACACTCTCACACACTAACTCACACACTCACACTAACACACTCTCTCACTCTCACTCTCTCACACTCTCACTCACTCTCTTACACACTCCCACACACACTCTCTCACACTCACTCACGCACACTCTCACTCTCTCACACTCACTCACGCACACTCTCACTCACACACACACTCTCTCACACTCTCTCACACACTAACTCACACACTCACACTAACACACTCTCTCACTAACACACTCTCTCACTCACTCTCTCACTCACACTCTCACTCTCTCACACACTCTCTCTCTCTCACACACACACTCTCTCTCACACTAACTCTCTCTCACACTCACACACTCTCTCTCACACTCACACACTCTTACACTTTCTCACACACTCACACTAACACTCTCTCTCTCTCTCTCTCTCTCTCTCTCACACACACACACACACACACTCTCTCTCTCACTCACATACATTAACACACTCTCACACTTTCACACACTCACTCACACTCACTCTCACACACACACACTCTCACTAACACACTCACTCTCTCTCATACACTCTCACTAACACACTCACTCTCTCATACACTCTCACTAACACACTCACACTAACACTCTCACACACACACTCTCTCTCTCACACACTCACACACACTCTCACACACACACTCTCTCTCACACTCTCTCACACACAATCACTCTCTCACACACTCTCACGCACACACTCTCACACACACACACTCTCACACACACACACACTCTCTCACTCACATACATTAACACACTCTCACACTTTCACACACTCACTCACACTCACTCTCACACACACACACTCTCACTAACACACTCACTCTCTCTCATACACTCTCACTAACACACTCACTCTCTCATACACTCTCACTAACACACTCACACTAACACTCTCACACACACACTCTCTCTCTCACACACTCACACACACTCTCACACACACACTCTCTCTCACACTCTCTCACACACAATCACTCTCTCACACACTCTCACGCACACACTCTCACACACACACACTCTCACACACTCACACACTCTCTCACATACACACTCTCACACACACACACACACTATCACACACTCACACACTCTCTCACATACACACTCTCACACACACACTCTCACACACAGCTGATCTGAGTGTCATTCTCGATTGGAATCAATCAGGCTGATTAGTGTTTCAGGCAGCTGATTGGTGCATTGCTCGCGTCAGCAGCCAAAGAGCTGTCTGATTGGCTGTTCGGCGCTGGATTTACCGTAACGCTCCAAACCGCGGCCCGACGGCGGCCGTGAACGTCTGCAACAAAGACAGATCTGCAGCTCTGTGACGTCAAATCTGCCCGAGGCACAGCGACAGAACATTACACCAGGTGAGCACACACGTAATGTAATGAGTGTTTAATTCACACGGGAAGCCAGAGGGCGCTCTCGCACAGAAACTTCATGTATGCATCGCAGAAGTAATAGCATTGACGATGCTCCAGGAAATCCCTAACATGGACAAAGTATCCAGTTATCACTGATAAAACACAACGGAGACAACACTGATGAAACATGAAGACTATAAACATACCAATGCACAAAATATAGCTATGCTCTGTGTTCTTCACGCAATCTTGGGTATTTTTATAAGGATAAAGTATAATGCTGAACGACAAAACCTTTATCACTGTATATCATACTATGATTCTGACTCTTTGGCCACAAAAAGATTTTATTTTAAACACTTGACTGATGTTATGAAGTTAATTTGGAGAAAAAGCATGTCTTTGTTGGACAACAGGTTTGTAAACAGGCTCATACTCCTGCAAAACTGTGCTACTTATACTATATTTATTATCGCAAACAGGATATCGTCCATCTCTAGAGCTGGGACTGTGTGAAAACAGACCGAACAGCAGTAAATGTGCTTCTGTTGAAATGAAGCACTGAATGGATGTGAGTAGAAGTGTTGTATACTCACATGCCGAAGCGCAGCGTGCCGGAGACGTAGGTCTGCCAGTGAGCGCAATAAAACATGAACATGCCGGAGAAACAGCAGAAGAACATCCAGTCGGGGTGAGAACCCAGCTGCACGGCGATACTGGTGCCCAGAACCACAAACACTGACAGAGACACACACACCGCTGAGAATCACACACTAGAGTGCTTACAAACCAGCTTTACTATCATCAACATTATATATATCTCTTTAGAATATTGCATTATTTGCATCATGCATTATAAATACAAATGCATATTTAAAATTAGGGATTTTATATCATGCAATTATTCGTATATTGTGAATAGTAATTTCGTTATTTTAAATATAACAATTACATTAGTATTAGTAAATCAATGTAAAATAAAACATAATTTATGTACATTATGTAGGATTTTTTACATTAATAATAAATAATTTATTGACTATGTAAGTTTAGTTTTTAAACGTATAAATTACGTTAAGTAATGTGCTATTAATTATTTAATATAGTTATACAATTATATTTATATATATTGGTTTTATTATGATTTTTGTATATTATATAGAATTTATGAATTATTAATAAATTATTATGTGATTTATTAACACATTTTATAATATAATATATTTTATAATACAGTTTATTAATAATATAGATACTTATGTACATCATATATAATTTAATAAATCAATAATGAATTGTACATTATTATACTTGTATCAATTATATTACATAATGTATTTTTAGCATATTAAATATCTAATTTATTTACATGCATTATAATTTACATTATGTATGTATAAAAATATTCTATAAATACATTATAATTTGGTAAATGCTATTTATTATTGGACTATTATGAGACATAAATGCAAATATATATTTTATATGTAGCATTTCATGCGTTTATTGGACATTATATAAATAAACGTTATAAATAACATAATATGCATTACATTTATATTATTATTTTTTGATTACCACAATATTTAAAAGGCAAAGGTTTAAAAACAATATAAGATTGTGTAAGCAAAAAATGTCTAATGGCAGCTAATTTCGTATTAGACTTTAATCAAAGAACATTCAGTAACACAGCAATTTAAATTAACGTGAAAAATAACACTTAACATACTGCGCAATAGCGTGATGCTCACCTGTGGAGAGTGAATCGCAGCCGTGGTCGAACAGCTCCCCCAGTGGTGAACTGCTGTTAGTGCGTCGCGCCTGCTTCCCATCGATGGCGTCCAGCGACTGATAGACGAACAGCCCCACCGCGCACAGCAGATACGCCCAGAGAGGAGCCTAAACACAAGGCATTAATGAGTTTATCTTACGAATATACTATTATCACAACAGCACGATTTGCATGTGTATTTGGTAATGCGATATATCACGATAATGAACGTGAATGATAGTGTTATCATGGGCACTTCAAAATAACGTGAATAATTATTTATCAAAAATTATTCCGAATTTTAAGAATACTCTCATCAACTGGTCACAAATAGCACACTTTTTTGATACAATTCCTTTATTGTATTTAAATTACAAAAAATTTAAGAAAAATTACTACACCTGTACTATGACAACATTATTGTGCAGCTTCATTACAATATCGTGATACTACCATATAGCGTGATAAAAGCATTAGCAATTAATCGCAACATGAAAATTTGATACCGTGATATATATGTGTATGTGGTACCTGTTCGGTGGCGGTCGGGCAGTAATACACCAGCACCAGCGTGGTGAAGATGTTCGTGGCCAGTCCGACGATGGTGATGAGGTTGGGCGCGATCCAGGGGGGCATCGTGCGCACCAGCCACTCCCAGTAGCGCTGCATGACGGGTTCGAGCAGCGAGCGACCCGAGCTGCTGTAGCGGTGCTCCTCCAGACGCTTCAGCTGGTGCCGCGACAGAACGGGTGCCGGCAACTCAAACAGACGTCGCAACGCCCCGGGCGCGAACCAGCACGACGAATCCACACCCCGGGCCCGCTCCCGGACAACAGTCCCGCCCCCCCGTCGCCCACTCATCACTCCCAGTCAATCACTGCCCGAGTCTGAGCCTGACTCCGCCCACTCCACGCCCACAGAGCCACAGCAGGATGACTGGACACCTGCAAACAAAGTTAATTTGTAACTGAAAAAATGAGGGTGTGGAATGTCATAAAATGCTAATCAGTTTACCTGTTCACCAATCGCGACTTAGACGGCCAACAGACCACGCCTCCAAACAAAGCCCCTGGAGCTTACGTCACGACGGCCGATCGCGCCGCGCTTCCTGGTTAATCAGAGCATTAGTAAATAATTATTAAACATCCAGGACAATATTCTAAACACTTAAATAACATTAAAATAAATAACATTTCGTAAAACGAGACATTTACCAGTGTACTTAAAAATTAAAACTCGGAGTACCGCAGACAAATCGATAACAAACAGTAAAACATCAGATGTCACTCGTTTACAGTGATTATAACATAAACAATAGGTCAAAGCGTCTTATAAATACCTCGTTATTTATACAGTTTCAGTGATCCTGGGTTTAACGGGTCAGATGACTGGTGACCCGCGGGTGTCTGTCACCGGTGGTCTCTCTGTCAGGGTTCGGTGTAAACGGTCGAGGGTTCGAATCCCGATCCGGTTCCTTGTTTGGTCGATCGTTTAACCTTCCAGCCGCGTGACGTTAACTCACCCGCCAACTGCAGACAGACTCCGTATTCGGAGAAGACGCTCGCGCGGGGATCCTGACGCTTCGGCTCCGGTGTCGGTTCCGCCGGTCGCGGTACACGGTCACGGTTAGCGCGAGGTGCTAGCGCGACGCCGCCGGTCACTTCCGGCGGAGCTCAACGCGGACGCGTCAAGAGTGTCGTGGACGCGAGGAACTGCGCACATAGGCGCGTGTCAAGAAGTGACTCAAGAGTGTCATAAACGCGCAGCGCAGAAACAGCGCTTAAAAAGTTTTGCGCAAATAAATAAATACATTAAAAAATCTAAATAAACTACTTTTAGAAAGACAAAGGTATATGGATTCAACGTTTTGAATTTCAATTATGACACGTTTAAATCATATCTGTTGAGTTTTTAATGGAAACTTACAAATACGTTGAAATATTGTTTAATTATTTATTGATTTATTTCGAAATGTATTAGTTTTTAGTGTAATTGTAATTACTTTTAATTTCTAAAAAATACCATTAATAGATACTTATTACTTATATTTACTAAAAAAAAAATTTAATATAAAATTGCATTTATTCTATACAGTATAGCGATTTTACAATTTTCTTGCATTATATTACATGCCTAAAAATCTCTCTCTTTCTCTCTCTCTGTCTCTCTCCATCTCTCTCTATCTTTAGGGGCGGAGCCTCTCGTTTCTCGTGTCTTTCTGCTGGACTCGTCATCGCATCAGTCTGATAAACACAGAAGTTGCACATAACGCTTCGTTGTTGCTGAATAAAATAACGCTTCATCTCGTCAAACACGCAGCGTTTCTGTTTATCGCTCAGCGCCATAAAAAAGAAAAAAAAACTTGGAACATTCTCCCGTTTTTTTCTTTTTCTTTCTCTTTTGGGAGTCGCTTCATGTCTGTTGGCCGAGAGAACACGTGTCGAGGGAAGCATTGTGCTTTAAGAGCCCATAAACGCTCTGGTGAACTTTACATCAGGTTGGTGCAGCTTTTCGGTGTTTTATTTCGTTTCAACCGTTGAGTTGGGTGGAACTCTCGCCTCTGACGTCACGCGTGTGGCCCCGCCCCCATCATCCCGTTCTCCATAATTACATGTTCTGAACTTCGGTAAGTACACCACTATAAAACATACACGTTTCATTTATCACTTTATTTATCCGAAATATTGTATGTGATAGAAGCTGTTTGTGTTGTGTGTGTGTGTGTGTGTGTACCTACTATAACTACTAAAAATAACTTTATATAAAAAAAAGTTAATAAATAAATACCATTCTAATTGTAGCTCTCGACAGTTACCTATGGATATGATTTTATTAATACAGTTGTCTGATTGATTTTATGGTTTAAGCATGCATAAATCATGCAAAAGGAAATTAAGCAGTTTTACTATGATAAAACCACGTTTGTTTTCTGTGAGGGTTGTGATGTACATGTTTTTTGGCTGTGTCATCTATAATAAAAATGTGGCCAAAAATGAAAGATTAAGTGAATATTTGAATTAAATGTTGGCTTTGATCATCCTGTAAGTGTAGAATTACCCTTTGGCTCTGTTTGCAGACATTTGTAATAACATGCTATGTCCATAAATCATATTTTCTGTGTTATTGTCAGCATGTCAGTTAAACAATACTTGGTTCAGTAATAGCAGCTCTGTTGTTCCTGAAAGTGAGTCTGAGTTTCCTCTCTTAACCGTCTCTATATTTGTGCTTCAGACCGCAGATTCTGCAGAACAGACTTCTGCCAAATGTTTTTATGGTCACATTTGTTCTTTTCCATAATGTGTGTGTTTTCTGACTGAACTGCATATATGTCACAGTCTGGCAGTATAAATGACTCTAAAAGCTCTTGCATGTATATAATATTCTACATCAGTGTAACGTGACTCCAGTGCACATGGAAATCATGATGTGTTTGTGAACTCCTGCAGAGCTGCTTCCCCACCTGTCACTCACGGGTAACCATGGCGACCCGAGGCCACGCCTCCAGCTCGTTAATGAGCAACCACACCAAAGAGCGAGTGACCATGGCCAAGGTCACGCTGGAGAACTTCTACAGCAACCTCATAACACAACACGAGGAGAGGGAGATGAGGTACAAACACCGAAATAAAGAGTGCTACAGCTGCACAAAGAGCTCTTTATTCTCCCCAGCAGCCCAAAACAGGCTCGAGTCACACTTCAAGCATGATGTTAAAGAAGCATAGCGCTGAATCAGTGATCTGAAGCGTTGTGCTCTGTCAGTGGAGCGTAAGATCATTCCTCTGTGGTGAAACACTCTCTTCCTGTGTTGCTCATTTACTCTGTGTTTACACCATTCTGAGTTCTGCGCTAATGTCGACACGGAATGAACTTTCCAACCTGTTGACTTCCATAATATGATGGATTATTAGTGTACTGCACAGTGTCCCCTGAATACTACCACTAAGTGTTTAAAATGAATATATTTTGACTAATGTAGTCATCTGCATATTGCAGAAATGTGATGAGAAATGTTGCAGTTTTCATCTTGTAATTAGAACATTCTGTTGACAGGCAGCAAAAACTGGAGAAGGTGATGGATGAGGAAGGACTGCCTGATGAAGAGGTAACAGACGCACACTTCACACTAAGAACAATAACCATAACTATATCCAGAATGATCATGATAACTACAACTGCAATCGTAGCGAAATTTATAACGATAACTTGAATGATAACAATAACTGTAATCATAATGACATTTATGACAATATCCAGAATGATAGTTACCTACAACAATAAATGTAATAATAACTAGAACGTAATGATACCTAAAATCATATCTTTAATGATAACTATAATGATAGCAATAGCTATAATGAAAACTGTAATAATAACGTTATCTGTACCGATAACTGTAATCATAACTAGAAAAGTAATAATAACTA
The DNA here is from genome assembly GCF_003368295.1 of Carassius auratus. Classification (NCBI taxonomy): domain Eukaryota; kingdom Metazoa; phylum Chordata; class Actinopteri; order Cypriniformes; family Cyprinidae; genus Carassius; species Carassius auratus. The sequence goes on from NW_020528528.1 coordinate 214,735, forward strand.
AAATTGTAATATCTGTAATGATAGCAGTAGCTGTAACGATAACTGTAATCATAACGATATCCGTACCGATAACAGTAATCATAACGATATCTCTACCGATAACTGTAATCATAACGATATCTGTATCAATAACTGTATTCATAATATCTTTATTAATAACTATGAGGATAACATTTGCTGTAAAGAAAACTGTAATAATAACGATATCTGTACGGATAACTGTATTCATAACTAGAACAGTAATAAGAAAATTGTAATATCTAATGATAGCAATAGTTGTACCGAAAACTGTAATCATAACGATATCTGTATCAATAACTGTATTCATAATATCTATCAACAACTATTATGATAACAGTTGCTGTAAAGAAAAGTGTAATAATAACGACATCTGTACCGATAATTGTAATCATAACTAGAACAGTACTGATAACAAAAATTGTAATATATGTAATGATAGCAGTAGCTGTACCGATAACTGTAATCATAACGATATCTGTATCAATAACTGTATTCATAATATCTATCAACAACTATTATGATAACAGTTGCTGTAAAGACAAGTGTAATAATAACGACATCTGTACCGATAACTGTAATCATAACTAGAACAGTAATGATAACTAAAATTGTAATGTCTGTAATGATAGCAGTAGCTGTACCGATAACTGTAATCATAACGATATCTGTATCAATAACTGTATTCATAATATCAATCATTAACTATTATGATAACAGTTGCTGTAAAGTAAACTGGAATAATAACGATATCTGTACCGATAACTGTAGTCATAACTAGAACAGTAATGATAACTAAAATTGTAATGTCTGTAATGATAGCAGTAGATGTAATGATAACTGTCATCATAACGATATCTGTATAAATAACTGTATTCATAATAGCAGTATTAATAACTATTAAAGACACAGTTACTGTAAAGAAAACTGTAATCTAAACAGCATTGTAACTGATAACTATAATGAAAATGGTAATTATAATGAGAACTCTAATCATAACAATATATGTACCGATAACTATAACAATAACTGTAATCATAACTATGAGAGCAAAAGCTTTAACGAAAATTGTAATCATAAAAATATTTGTACCAATAACTATAATGATAGTTATTATAATGATAGTTAACAGTAGCTATAACAGTAACTATAATCATAGCTATATCTGTACCGATAACTATAACTTTAATAATAATGATAACTGTAATTAAAAAGCTAAATGATAATGAAAACTGTAAACAAACGATATCTCATAACAATAAGCTACATGGTAACAATACCTATAATGATAACGATATCTATATTGATAACTGTAATCATAAGTATAATCGTTACTATAATGATAATGTAATGTTAAATGATAAGTTAATTATAATGATAACTATATTAAATTGCCATTGTTCTTATCGTGAATCAGCTTGAAACATTTTTTTTTGGTGAATTGTGACTGCGATTCTTTATATCGACTTACCTTAGTTATCTATCTTAGTTATTGTTACAGTAAATGTGTCTTGAATGAATATATAAATATCATATATGTGTATATTTTCCAGAAGCACATGCGTCGCTCCCAACACGCTCGTAAGGAGACCGAGTTCCTGCGGCTGAAGAGAACCAGACTGGGTCTGGACGACTTCGAGTCGCTGAAGGTGATTGGACGAGGAGCGTTTGGGGAGGTGATTATGATAATGAGCGCTGATGAATCTCTCTGTGTGTGTGTGTTATACAGTAAATAAGTGTGTTTCTGCCGTCTGCAGGTGCGTCTGGTCCAGAAGAAAGACACCGGACATGTTTACGCCATGAAGATACTTCGTAAAGCCGACATGCTGCAGAAAGAGCAGGTGATGCCTAACGAGTGTGTCATTAAAAGATCATGATCACACCATGAGTAAATTATGTTAATGCAAATAGAGAACAAAATATTAACAAATTAAATGAAGCTTAATAGTGATTTAATTATTTTATTTTATTTTATTATATTTACTATTTGATGTTATTTCATGTTTATTTCATATTTTTTTTATAATATAAAAATTATGTAATTTTTGTTGTTTATTTTTTGTGTCTGTTTTGTCATTGTATGTCATTTTGATTTTTGTTTAATTGTATTTAATTAGGTTATTTTATTTTGTTTTATTGTATTTAATTTGGTAATTTTATTTGTATTATTTATATCATCCCATTTTTGTTGTAATCTTTTTTTTTTGGTTAATTTATTTAAGTAATTTTTTTGTCTTACATTTTATTGTCATTTTTTTAATTTGATTTTATGAATTTTGCATAATTTTTATTTTATTTTCTGTCATGTCCTTGTGCCATTTTGTAACTTTTGTTTAGTTTTATTTTTTACATTTTATTTTGTGATTTGAATTTTTAAGACTTTTATTTTGTGTTTAAAATTTATTTATATTGAATTTTCCAAGATACAATTGAATTTGTTTTATTTTATGCTTTCAGGTGGGTCATATCCGGGCGGAGCGGGACATCCTGGTTCAGGCAGACAGTCTGTGGGTGGTCAAGATGTTCTACAGTTTTCAAGACAAACTCAACCTTTACTTACTCATGGAGTTCCTGCCCGGAGGTGAGAGCGTTTGTGTAACAGACGTGTGTAACTCAACTAGATTTCAGATTACACTTTTCTTCAGAATCTTTCAAACGATTCATTGAAAGAGAACTGACTCGTAAGATCAGTTCGATTTGATTCTTTTCTATGAATCATTGAATCAAGAGTCCAACTATCAAGAATGAACTATCAAAGTCTGAGCGATCTGTTGTGTTCTCCAGGAGACATGATGACGCTTCTGATGAAGAAGGACACACTGACCGAGGAGGAGACGCAGTTTTACGTAGCTGAGACAGTTCTGGCCATCGACTTCATCCATCAGCTGGGCTTCATCCACCGAGACATCAAACCAGACAACCTGCTGCTGGACTCCAAGGTCAAACACCCTGACAGGAACAGGAAGTGACTCAATAACACACTTCCTGTGCCCTCTTCTGCTTTCACATCACTTCTCTGTTAGCGAAGCATCTGATTGGCTGAGAGCTGTGCTTCATTACCTGTGTGTTTGTGTTTTAGGGTCACGTTAAGCTGTCTGATTTCGGCTTGTGTACGGGACTCAAAAAGGCACATCGAACCGAGTTTTATCGCAACCTGAAGCACAGCCAATCAAACGACCTCAGTGAGTGAACAAAGCTTCAGGCTAATCGTAATTCTCTTTTCGAGCGTAAACTCCCATAGACTTTCATTCAAAACTTTTGCACAACAATTCCTATAGAGCAAGCCTATCAAAAAGCATAAGATAACATGTTAAAACATGCAATGTGTTAGCAAAAATATCAAAACATGCCAGAAACATGCTTACAAAGCATTAATTCATGTTAGCCATGAGCTAAAAAGTCTTAGCAGCATGCTATGAGCATTGTCTTACAAATCCAAGCAACATGGTCATTCATGTTAGCCATGTGCTAACATGTTAATGACATTCTAATTCATGTTAGCCTAGTGTTAAAACAGGTTAGCAACATGTTAAATATCCTAGAAACATGTTAGGTATGTGCTAAAACAGGTTAGCAACATGTTAAATATGCTAGAAACATGTTAGGTTTGTGCTAAAACAGGTTAGAAACATGCTAGCAACATGCTAATCATGCGAACATTGTCTTACAACATCCAAACAACATGTTAATTCCTGTTAGTGTAGAGTTAAAACATGTAAATTCAAGCTAGCAACATGTTGAATACATGTTAGCCATTTGTTAAAACAGGTTTGAGACATGCTAGCAATATTAATTCAAGCAGAGTGTTAAAACATGTTAGCAGCAGTTGATTTAGTTTCACTTGTTTTGTGAATATTCAGTATTAAATGAATCATTTGCGCGTGTTTCTTGTAGCGTTTCAGCACATGAACTCGAAGAGGAAGGCCGAGACGTGGAAGAGAAACCGGAGGCAGCTGGTCAGTGTTAGCGGCGGCTTCATTAGCCCGTTTAACCCAAACAGGAAGTGATGCGTTATGTTGCTCCGCCTCTTTTAGGCCTTCTCCACGGTGGGAACGCCGGACTACATCGCGCCGGAGGTTTTCATGCAGACCGGATACAACAAGCTCTGTGATTGGTGGAGTCTGGGCGTCATCATGTACGAGATGCTGATTGGTAAGAAGCTAAATGTATGCAAATGAGATCGCGAACCGTCAGAATATTTTTTAAATAAGAACTATTTAAAATATTAGCAAATAAGATCATTGCGTTGTAGTTTCAGTGTCATACTTTTCGCACAGATTTTTTTGACATTTCATCATTGATTCGTAAACTATTTAACAGTTAACGTTGTTTCAACGTTGAAATACAACTGACATATTTCAAACTCTCACTATCCTGAGAAATCAGCCAATCAGAAGAGTAAGAAATCGAGACTAGCATCGTTGTGGTTTCTGCAGAGGCTAGCAGGGTAATGCTAGCTAACAGTAGCTAGCTGGTTAGCTTCAGTTACTGTGTTACGCTGTAGCATTTGGATCATAAAATAAGTGGTGTTTTCTGATAAGAAAGACATAAAAATATATTTTAAATTGTAAAATGTTTATTAAGAACTAAACAATTTTTTGCTTGTTTTGTTAGAAAACAAAATCAATAGCTCTAATATAGTTTTACTGGTAAATTAAATAAAGAATGAATTTTATTCTTATAAACAATTTTATTAAGTCATTTCAGAAAATTGTGTATTGCATAAAAATATTACCGATAGTAATGTTAATGATATTAGATTGCATCAAGAAGAAAAAAACATAATTAAATGTGTGGTTTAAAATAAACTATATCAAGAAAGAAAATATATAAAAATATTTTAATAAATAAATTATTTACAAGTAACTTACACCACAAAGGAAGTATTTTAAAAAATGAATTAATGCTTTAAATTAATTACATTTAAGAAGGTAAAATGCTATTTTAAATATTAAAATAAAGTAACTTTTAAAAATAAATTGCATGAAGGAAAAATTATTTTATAACGAAATTAACTGTATGCTTATTTTATAATATTATAACAATATTTTTTATTGTGAAAATAAAGCCATTAAAATTATGTTTTAAAATGAATTACATCAATAAAGAAAAATATTTTAATTATTAACACAGTTACATTATTGCTTCAAAATAAAACACTGATTAAATAATAGAATTATTTAAAATAAATTAATGCTTCCAAATAATTGGATTTTTTAAAATAGTTACATTAATGCTTCCAATTAAAATCCATCAAGAAGGAGAACAAATTGTAATTATTAAAATAAACGAATTGAATGAATTATTCAAAATAAATGACACCAGGAAGATGTATATTTTTTATTTTGAAAACTAATTTTCAATGTAATTGTAATTATTAGAATAAATGAGGGCTTTTTTTTAAATTAAAGCATCTCTGAGACACTTGAAGTGTGTGAGTATGTGTATGTGTGTGTGTCTCTCTCACTGTGTGTGTGTGTGTCCTTCCTGTGTCTCTCTCTCTCTCTCTCTGTGTGTGTGTAGGCTACCCTCCGTTCTGCTCGGAGACTCCTCAGGAGACGTATAAGAAGGTGATGAGCTGGAGGGAGACGCTGGTGTTTCCTCCCGAGGTGCCGATCTCGGAGCGAGCGAAGGCTCTGATCCTGCGCTTCTGCTGTGAGGCGGATCATCGCATCGGAGCAGCCGGCGTCGACGACATCAAGAGGAACGGCTTCTTCGAGGGAGTGGACTACGACCACATCAGGTCTGAGAGTGTGTGTGTGTGTGTGTGTGTGTGTGTGATCTGATCTGACGGAGACTCTGCTCTCGTTCACAGAGAGAGACCCGCTGCCATCCCCATCGAGATCAAGAGCATCGACGACACGTCCAACTTCGACGAGTTCCCCGAGTCTGACATCCTGCAGCCGTCCAGTGAGAACATGAACACTACACCAGCGCTTCAGACCCTGACACACACACACACACACACACGGGTGACACGACTTTAGTGAGTTTAGTGGGCAAACAGAGGAGTCAGGGGAAATTATTAGTTTCATTAAATGTTTAAATGTTTCCTCTTCTTGTTTGCCCATTAAATTGATTCAAGCATTAAAATGATTTACTTTAATAATACAATTGTTGCCCCTTCTTGATGGAATTTATTTTGAGGCATTCATTTATTTAACTTACTTTATTGTTTTTCTTTATTCTTTATATAATTAAAGGAAGTTTAAATAATTTTAATAATTTTAAAATAATTTAAAGAAGTTAAATAAATTGAATTAATTCTTCAAAAATAAATTGCATCAAGAATGAAAAATTGTTCAGTATCAGTGTAAATGAATGCTTTAAAATTAATTATATCAAGAAGGGCAGATTAAATCATAATTATAATGTATTAAATCAATTTTAATTAGAGTAAATTAATTAAATTAAATTAATTCTTAACAAATCTAATAATTTAAATTAATCGAGGAGGGAAAGTCAATTTAATTAAATAAATGCTTCAGAAGGACAAATTAAATAATTATTAAATGAACGATTTTACAAAAATTTTTAATTAAAGTAAATTAAATTAAATTAATTTTTAATAAATTATATAAATAGGGATAAATTAAATATTGTTAAAAATTAATTCTTTAACATAAAATGTGCAAATGCAATAATATAGTTACATTAAATTGCTCCTTAAAATTAAATTACATCAAGAATGAACATTTTAAACGATTTATATGTTTGTATCTAAAAAAATTAATTGAAGTAGAAACAATTTTACATTAAAAGTTATTAATATAACATTATTATAATAAGAACTGCCCTGTGTGCCATTTAGAAGTTTGTTGTTAATTGTAGCCTTTAATATAATAACAACATAACTGACATGTTTTATTATTCACAGCAATATCTGAGAAATTGATGTACTGTACCTGATAAGTCTATATATATATTTATCTACATAAACACAGCCGTTCAAACGTTTGGGATCAGCAATATTTGAAAAGGTAATATTGTAAAATATAAAAGTATTAAAACACTATGAAGAAGAAAGGAGACTGTTTCCAAGCGTTTGAACGTCCGTGTGTGAATCTCCGGATGACTCGGGAGTCGCATGACGTGTGAGTCGACTCTTGTGAGTCGCGAGGCTCGAGTCTGATCGCTGTTCTGTTGTTGTGTGGAGGTCCTGCGGTGTCGAGCAGCCATCACCCGGAGTCAGACCTCAAGAACAAGGACTGGGTCTTCATCAACTACACCTACAAGCGCTTCGAGGGCCTGACGGCCAGAGGAGCCATCCCTGCCTACATGAAGAGCGCCAAACGATGAACCCCGAGCGATTCTGAAGCGATTAACCTGGATGGATGCATTCAAGCTCCGTTTCTAAAGGACCAAATCAAGCAAACTCATTATTAATAAAGCATAGGGCTGGGAAATAATTATATGCATCGCTAATCAAGAGACGATTCAGCATGGATCGATTCAGAGATTCCCCGAATGAATCGCGAGTCTTTCTCGAGTCGATTCTAAGCTTGATTTGAACACCGCGAACATAAACAACGCTGATTATGTGGCGTACTTTCCAAAATGGCGAAACAGCAAAAATATATTAATTTGTGTTGAACGATGGGTTCGGAACAACACGAGGGTGAGTAATTAATGACAGAATTTCTATCTTTGGGTAAACAAACCCTTTAAAATTGTGTTTTTAAATGATTAAATAAATCATACCATGTAAGTACGAACTTGAGTTTGATTGTTTTTATTTTTTATTAAAAACCGTTTTAAAGCATGAAGCCACGTTAAGCGTTTTCCTCCCGCAGAAAACCGTTATGAACGCGTTAGTATTGTGGTTAATCTGTATGGCTGTACATGGTATGATTTATTAACAGTGTTCATTGAATTTGATCATTAAAAAAACAGCCTCGTTAAGCGTTGTATAATTTCTAATTAAGAGCCGTGTCTAAAACACTAGCGAACAAATCATTAATCAACACTTGGCTTGGTTTTCACCTTTATATTCTCGCCTGAAGATCACCACAATCCAGTTTTTAGGCTCTTTTTCAATAAACGCGTCACTTTTGTAACTTTAGCGATTGCGAAAATTAAACTTTTTTTTTTACTACTACAAATAAAGGCCTAAAAAATCATGGTTATTGTAATTAAATCATGGAAACCACTAATTAATCACGGTCTTGCTGCACTAACCGTAGTTTAACCGCGGTTTTGTAATAAAACTACAGTTATACAAATGCTAGTCAATACACGCACAAAAATATGTTTGCTACACTTTTACTATAATAAAACCAGGATTATTTTTTATTTATTTTGGTCACACTACCTTTCAGAGGTTAAGATTTATACGTTTTTTACAATACTGATCTTTTGGATCTTTATATTCATCAAATAATCCTGTAAAAAAGGTAGTCAGCTGTTTTTAATAATAGTAATAATAATGATAATACTTTTTGAGCAGCAAATCATCATATTAGAGTGATTTCAGAAGGACACTGAAGACTGGAGAAATTATGCTGAGAATTCAGCGCTGCGTCATAGAAATAAATTACACTTTAATATATAATCAAACACAAAGCATTTATTTTAAATGGTAAAAATATTTCACAATATTAGTGTTTTTACTGTGCTTTGGATCAAATAAATCCAGGTTTGGTGAGCAGAACCTGTATTTTGTGCCTTATAACATCATTTTCAGGGCTAGAAAGCCTCACGTTTGTCCATCAGCAGATTATAGTTTAGTATTTTGACACGTTATGGGTGCCGCCCTTCATATCCTGAGATGTGACTGCTGCTCATGGACTCATGGATCATGTCTGGCACGATCGGTCGATTCCTCTCATCATCTGTGTTGCATGCAAACCTTATATTTTAATAGCAGTTTCTTGGAAAAAGACTCCCCTGTTTTCATTTTTTTTTCTCTCATCTTGCATGCGGTGCATCATTAAATATTTGTATATTGATATTTAAACGTTTTTAATTGTATCTGCCGAGCTGTTTTTGTAATGTTCTCTTTTTTCTTATAATTAAATGCAATAAAAATGTTACATGCTTTTAAATTCACTTTTTTAATTGCAAAAAAAGTTTTGGGGTCAATTAATGAAAATATAAAACTAGTTATGTCTCTATACTGGTCAAAAGTTTGGAGTAATTATGATTTTATTAATGTTTTTGGAAAAATGTACAGCATATCAGCATATTAGTATGATTTCTGAAGGACACTGAAGCTGAAAATTCAGCTTTGATCACAGAAAATAAATTACATTTTACATTACATTCACATAGAAAACAGCTATTTTACCTTGTGATAATATTTACTGGATTTTATTGTGTTTTTTAATCCAAGAAATTCAGCCTTGGTGAGCAGAAAAACGAAAACCTAGGAGAAAAACATTTAAAAAGCGAAATGAATCCAAACTTTTCTGCAGATGCTTTTATTGAAAACCACATAAAAATGATATAAAACGAAGGAAACACTTAAGAAGTGTTTAATAAATTATATTTACACTATTTTCTATCCATCACCTTCACACTAGATGGTGCCGTCGGACTAAAATGATTTCTAAAACAATGCAACAATGCATCTGATCTTTAATAATCTAAAAAGCCCTGAAAAAGTGACTGTTCTTTGATTAACTGGTTATTGATTAAGCAAATATAGTTTCATCCAAAGCCAAATGCAGTGCAGTGATGGCAAGAGCTTGCTCAAGGACACAACGGTGAAAAGATCTCAAGTACTTTTAAGTTCACTGAACCAGTGACGTGGATGAAATGAGTCAAAATTCAAACAAATCAATGGAATGTCTATCTACTCATGAATATGAAATGAGATTCTGAATATTAATCATGACCTCATGAATGTATGAATGAGCTGTATTAGTCTAGTCAGTGTTTCTAGTTCCGTCAGTCATTGGTCGAGGCCGGGAGGGGCGGGGCCATTCAGCCGATCTAGCTCGTCGACCTGCGGGGTGGGCGTGGCTCCGGCCCGCACAGGCCCCTCCCCCATGGCAGTGATGAGATTAGGGACGCTCCTGCTGCGGACGCACTGGAAGTCCACGTGTCTGCTCTTCCCTTCCTCTTTCTCCCAGGACAGCTGGATGAAGGGACGCTGGACGTAGCTGTAGATGACCTCGGACTTCCCACCTGGACGCCGCTTCACCTTCTCCTTACAGGTGGGGTATCCTGAGACGCACAACAGAGTCGAGTCGAGTTCTGGAAGTAAATCTCCATTCGTTTGGTCCGTTCTAATGATGAACCTTTACAGACTTGTTGAGGTTGTTAATCAGTGCTTTATGCTTTTAAGTCCTCATTACACGTTTTTCATAGCTTGCTTTTAAAATAATCGTTTAACGATAGAAAAACTACATTACCCATGATGCTGTGCAGAAAATTCCACCAATTACAATAAATTGGGTCAAAATGGCTTTTAAGCTCCGCCCACTCCAGTTGAAGCTTTTAAAATACTTAAATGTATGTATATGTTTTTTATGTATATGGCATTTCTCACTCAATGATCATTCGCAATGCTTCCAGGGAATGTAGTTCTTTCCAGTTACCAAGTGTTTTTCCCTTTTGTCCAAATTCAAAGTAGTGTTTAGCTTCAAATAAAAGTTTTTACTGTTGTGATTCGCCTTATAGCTGGTTGGATTGCTTCAAGGCCTATAATGCTTTAACAAAATCTTTTTAAAAATGGAAAAGAGCTTCCAAACCCAACAGCACTGAAAATGTTGGTGGCACTAATGCACTCTATAAGGTTTTGTGTTGTGTTTGAATGAATCGTATGGATGTCCCTGTGTGTGTGTGTGTGTGTTTACCCTCGATCCCGATGCGAATGTTTTTCAGGCCTCGCTCCTTCAGCAGAGCTTTGGCGACGTCTCTGTTCTCGATGAACTTGAAGAAACGGTAGAGTTTGGTGCTGTAGAGGACTTGAGAATCAAGAAAGCAAAATTTGACAGGAACAAAATATTGCATGTAGCAAATCTAAATTACACACATTCAGACGATATAAAGCATACTTTTTAAATGGCTGTAGAGAACATTTCAAACCAAATATGTGACCCTGGAGCACAAAACCAGTCATAAGGGTACATTTTTGGAAATTGAGATTTATACATCATCTGAAAGCCAAATAAACAAGCTTTCCAATTAATATGTTTCCATCCACCTATTTTTAAGTGCATTTTGGCATACAAAACACTGGAGGGAATCGCCAAGATGCATATCAATTCTGAGTTTTTTTAGTTTTTTACTCACTTTGTGAGTTTTCCTCTCCCATCGGCGGAGGGTTGTCGTGATCCCAGTCTACGTTATCGTCGTCCGTCAGGACCACAATGTGGCACTCTCGTTCTCCTTCCTGAGCGCTCGCAACCATCGCCGGGACCAACAGCTCCTCCAGGAACGCCTCGAACTGCCTCCGAGCGCCGTCATTGGACAGCTCGTGCAGGAGAGCACCTGATTGGACGCAATGGTAATGAGGTTGAGCGTTCCTCTAGTTATTTTTGTCGTAAGTACATATGTGTGTGTTTCTGACTCACTGAGGTCTCTGCATCTGACGGTGCTGTAGTCGAAGTTTATACACAGATAGTCACACGCTTCGCGCAGTTCTGCCAAAGACAAGCCCTCCGGACAGTGCAGCACGCCGACACGGTAATAATCCTGGACCAGAGATGATGTTGCGTTGAGTTCGTGTAGAACCAAACCGGCAGTGAACTGAAGGGAATTAGGAAACATACGTACCAGTATTACTCTGAAGATACTGGCACCGATGCCTTCTGCGATCTCATATTCACCTTTAGTGTTTGGTCGCGTGAAACTGTGCTGACGTGCTCGACCGAACATCCTGAGAAAACACACCGAATTAGGTACTTCATCAGGTTTGTAGAAATGTAGCATTTCTACATCAATGTAGCATCAATGGATGCTTAGCAGTGAATGGGTGCCATCAGAATGAGAGTCCAAACAGCTAGTTAAAGTCATCTTAATGCTGGATTTGTTTCATTGATGAGACACTGATACAATGCTACATTTCTCCAAATCTGATGAAGAAACAAACTCACTGCGTGTGAATGTTCTTTTTTGTCTGATCGATTCCTCTAAATGTTTGTGTTCAGTACCTCCCAAGCACTGTGTCCGGGTAAGCTGTGAATACCGCAGGATCCACCACAAAATGAGTCCCGTCCACTACTAGTGTGACCCGGTCATGTGATAAAGGGCGTGGCTGTGCCGGCCACGCCTCCTTTGTGACATCAGCCCCGCCCTCTGCTCCAGCAGTCATCCTGCGGTCTGTAAATTGAGATGTTAAATCACTTTTTGAGATTGTATAATCTGTTCTTCAGTTCTGGAAGTGGTGTTTTAGGTGTACCTGATTGGGACAGGCATGCACCACCTGTCGTGTGCTCCTCCGTCATGATCTCCTGGACACCTGCAGACTGGTAAGACAGTCCATATGGTGAACTACATAATATGTTAAACTCCTTAAGCCCGTCTGACTGACCAATGGGTCCAGCTTAACCCCACAGGCACCCACTAACCCTTTCCAAACCTGCTACACACAGTTATCCAGAGCAAACGTATCTTTAGCCATTTCTTGGAGATGAGAATATGCTGTTAAATATCTGTTTGTTTTTTAATTAACCTTCATGAAACTGCCAACCAGCTTGGCACCATACTGCAATAATAGCATCTTATGTAATACCATAGTACTTTGATATATTTAATAGTACCTAATAGCATATTCACATACTGTACATGTAATTCCACAGAGTTTTATTAAATCACTTTGGTACATGTCCAGTAATCATGGTACTAACAATATAGTTTACCACGATAAATAAAAAGGCTCAATTTGTTGTTAAAAAACATGCAAATACCAGTGATAGATTATGAATAATATAAAGTCCCTGATAGCACGTGCATTATGGAAATGTGTTTTTAGTGCATTGATTACCATTTTTATAACCACAATTGTACATCAAATACTATGGTACATGTAAAAAGACCATGGTTAATTTGTGGTTAACAAGGTTTAACTATAGTAACCATGATTTTTTATTTATTTGAAGTAACCTTGCTGAAAAAAAAAAAACAGTTAACCCCATCACAAAATGTTTAATGGTTGTAATGGTTTTAATGGAAACTGTAATGGTCCCTGTTGGTCTCTACTTGTTAAAACCAATAAATCCTAATGAAATATGACCCAAAAAAGGTTAAAGTTGGTTGTCTTTAATGTTTAATGGTATCTATAGTGGAAACAATTAGAATTTCCTGTTATGTTTCTATTGTTTTGTTGTTGTTGTTGCAGGGAAACCATGGGTAATTTTCTTAAGAGTTAACCTTTTATATAAAAACAAATATATATTCATTAACCTATATAATAGTTGTTACTCACCGGAGAGAGAATCCTCCCGCGCGAAGACACCGGAGACGCGACACAGCGGCGGGAGCGCGCGGATTAACCGACGTTAATCCAATAAAAGCGCGGCGCTCACGTGACGCACAGGGCGGGAAGCGCGCGCTGATCTGATCTGATCTCTGAGGACATCCAACAGCGGTTAAAACGAGTCCATGTTTACAGGTTAATTTAAAACTGGGTCACGAAGACAACTATATAAACAAGTGCTAGTCTCTTTGTATTCGTATTGTTTAAACTGCATTTATTTGTTCTTTGCGACGCGAAAATACAATTTAAAGCATACAGTTGTCTTGAAAGTTATATTAAGACAACACAAACCTTTAAAATTACTTAATCTTTAATAATTATTAAATACACGTCACAGAAAACAGGTGAGTTGAATGTTTTGTATCAAACAATGTTCAGTTTACTCTTTGTCATAATGTTGAGAAATGCTGTATTCACATCAAGTTTGATCACAGTTTTAAATCCAAATCAGTGTAAAATCACCTTAGAAGAGTTGCTTTGAAGGAAAATATGTTGTAAATTAAGTGTAGGCTACATTTAATTTATTCACATTTGTTACACACACACACACACACACACACACATACGTCATGGAAAATCAATGTAAAATCACCTTAGAAGAGGTACTTTTCAAAAATGTTTTGTTGGGAAATATACAGACACACACACACTACGAATCAAAAGTATGGGAACATAATGATTTCTTAAGCTCATCAAGGCTGCATTTATTTGATCAACAATACAGGGAATAAAATAATAATGTGAAATATTATTATAATTTAAAATAAGTGTTTGAGCACATCTGCAGTTGTGGCTCGTGAAACAGTCCTCACAGTTATATCAGAGTCCCAATGGTGACCTGTTTGGCTTGGCCTTAATTAGGCTCCACCAGACGCCTCTGATGATGGCTAGACCTGGCAGTGTGTATTATCTGGACGAGACCCAGGCCTCTTCCTCTTCCTGAACACACACTGTCCTTCACGTTTGTTAAGAACGGCTGCTGATCTCCTCTCGAGCGCGGTGAGATCCATGTGAAGGGCCTCGGCCATCTCTACCTTCGTCACGCACACGAAGCGCCCGTCGCTGGCCAGACTCCCCAAACCTCCGGCGCTCAGAGCCTGACGAACAAAACCAGAAGAATGTGTCAAGTTTAAGATGGTTTTTATTAAATTCTCAGACATCTAAAGGTTTGGTCTCACCTCTTGAATGAGGAACTCGGCTGCACTCACTGGACCGTACTGTCTGGATGCACCGATGCATGATGGGAAATGGAGTTCACGTCTGTTGGAAGATGAGATCTTAGGTGAATATCTTCATGCCCCATCCTACTTTTTTTTGTTTTTCTATTTAATATCCAGTTGAAAATTAATGAAGTAAAATGTGTTAAAAAATCCAATTTTGAGATGATTTTAAAGCTGCAGAGAGCAGTTTTGATTGATTTAATATGACGATTTTCTCATTTAAAACCTTTTTCTTATTAATACACATCACATTTATCTTTGACTTCATTGTAATTGCAAAGAAACAAATCCCATTATTTACCTTCTTAATGCACATTTATCTTTTTCATAATTGTAAATAATTGAAATTGGAAAGAAAAAAATTATTTTGTTAAATGTAACTTGTGAACGTGATATTTTTGTTGTTTTTAATCCATATTCAACCTCAGACCTAAATTAAATCGAAAACTAAGATGGTTAAATAGGGTTGTTTACCTTTACTTAATACACATTTGGCTTCGACTTCCTCATAATTGCTAACAATTACCACTCAAAATTGATCCTATTTACCTCCTTAAAATGCTTTTATTTTTGTTAATCTTCATCCTAACTGCAAAAAAAGTTCTTGCATCAAATGTAGTGTTGTTATTTTCTTGTTAGTGTCTCTTCCTTCGCTCTCACCTCAGTCTGGTGGTGTTATTGTTGGTGTTGGTGTTATTGTTGGTGTTTGTGTTGGTGTGGTAGTGAACATAAGCGCCCGTGGCCTCCGTCTCCTCCGCTCTGCTGTCTGTGATCTGTAGGGGGCGCTGGCTGGTCACTTGGGTGGCCATCGGGGTTCCTCTCTCCATCGTGAACCGATCCACATGGTTTCCAAACAGGCCTCCTGCTCGCTTTTGACCAGAAGAAGAAAGAGGTGAGATGCACGTTTTAATCTTACTCTAGCTAATCTTATCATCTCTGATCTGTTTTATTCTCAACCCACCCTGTAGATCCCCTCCTCTCCGGCCTCGTCCATGGCTCGGTCCATCTCCTCGTCGTTCAGGAGATCTCCAGAAATGGCGCGCTGAAGCTCAGGCGCGGCCTCCTCCTCGATGCTCCTTAGACCAGCCTGAGAGAACGAGAGATTGAGATGATAAATCGCAATGTAGTTGCAATATTGTCAGGGAAGCAAGGTTCAGAGAAACTCCTAATACAAATGCTTTACTGGCAAAATGTGCAGCCCTAATTAAAACGGTCCGATTGAAGGATGAAACGCATGCGGAGATGACGAGACGTGTGACCTGTATCTCCGTGGTGTTCTTGTTCTTCTTGTTGGGCCGGTATCCGTAATATTCCTCCTGGCGCTTCATGAACTTCCTGAAGTGGTCCTGGATCAGGAACGTGGCGTAAAACTTCCCCACTGTTACCTCATCGTCTGTGATTTGGGAAGCATTTAATAATGCCAATATTATTGAGGTTTTCTATTCTGTATCGTCCATTTTATTGGTGATGTTCACATTACCTCCAATTGGTGGAATGACCTGGTCGAGCAGTTTCATACTGGTGCGTTTCCAGATCTTCTTAATAATGGCACGCAGCTCTTCATTAGCCTGCTCAAAATTACCTGATGGATGAATTTATGATTTAATGGGTGAGTATGAAGATCATTTTCATAAATGTATTTCAGATCTGCACCAGCTTACAATTTTCACTCCAAAATTGCTTGTAAATTTCACAAATATTTGCCAATCGAAATAATGCCTCAAACCTTCGGTTTTGATTTTCAGTGCAGTTCTGACCAGAGCGAACAGCGTGGCATTAAACGTCACGGTTCCATCGCTGTTCAGAGGCATGTTCATGGAAATCAGTCTCTGGAAACCAACACAGTAACACCAAGAATTAATGATTATACTGCTATGTGCATATTAATTTGTTTGTGTTGTTAATGTGTCTTACCTTGCAGGCAACACGATGGGGGCAAAACTTTCCGAACCCAAGCGGTGGCTGGATTCTCCGCAGCAGCGTCACGACATCCAGGTGTTTAATGCGCCCCCTACAGAACAACATCAGAATAACACAGATACTCAGATGCATCTCCTGTAAAATCAACCTGAAATCAAACATTTTTAATAGACATTCCTGGTCTTATAGAGAGATAACATCTTTGCACGTGATTGCAAAGAAATAAAATGTAAAATTTAATATCCCATCGAAAAGTGTCCAATTATGGAGTTAGACTAGTGTTATTTGGCTTACGTTGCCTCGGGGTCATATTCAGCCCAGATCTTCTTGAACTCGTCTAAATGATGTGGCCCGAGTATCGACCAATCACGGGTCAGATAGTCAAAGTTGTCCATGATCACAGCAACAAACAAATTAATGATCTGCAAAACACAGAAAGATCGTATTTACGAGTTGAACGCACAAGAATGCCACCAAAAAGTCATAATTTCAAGTGGGATTTCTCCAAGCCCAGAGTTTCTGAGTCGTACATCAACAAAATATATGTTGGATACAATGGATACGCCATTTATATTTTGATAGTTGCATGTACAAAAAAATTCATAATATTGTGCATTCATGATAAAATATATAATGATTCAATTCTTAAATGGGATAGAAACACACCAAAGCAAAAACACCCCAATGTGCATTCTTTATTCCTTATTTTGTACATGTAAATTTCATCTCTCCAACCAAAGTATGAATGCATCTGGCTACAAAATGATGTCTTCCCAACTCATAAATATGAACTCCACTGGAGAACGTGCAAGTTGCTGTGTGATGCATGTTTGAGCGAGAGTGTATACTCACGAGAAAAGCACAGAGCATGTAAAAACTCATGAAGTAGAGAATAGCGAATCCAGAGCCGCAGGTGTACTCCTCTCCAGGCAGGAATTCTGACTTGGGGTCACAACGTTGACCGTACAAACAGCCCAACATGATCTCGTGCCACCCTCGCCTGTGGCACACCTGAGGAACAGATTCGTGTTTTCTCAAACGTGCTCAGAGACTCGTACAGCAGAGAGTTCACGCTTCCTACCTGAACAGCAGTAGAACAGCTTGAGGAAACGTCTGGAAGTTGTTGTTACGGTTGATCACGCTTCCGTCTAATAGTGCGATTTTGCCAAACACCTGACAGAGAACAGGTAGATTATCATTAAACACAACTCTGAATATATGGCACTCATTGTTAGTGTGTTTTTACCTGCATGCCGATGACGGCGTAGATAAAGAACAGCATAACGATGAGAAGAGCCACATATGGCAAAGCCTGAAAAACAAACATTTACATAATGCACTTAAATAAAATGTTTGCTCATCTGCTGTTCGTCTATAGGATGTTTCCTATCTGATGTCAAATATACATCTATCAGATGTGGAGCATCAGACCTGGAATGATTTGATGAAGGTCCACAGCAGGTTGCGAATGCCCTCGAAACGGTTGAGCAGTTTCACCAGACGCATGACACGGAAAAGCCGGAAGAGTGTGATTGATACGCTCATATTCTCAGAGTCCTGAGGAACCAAGAAAATGCTTGAGAATCTGTGGATAACACCGGCATAGATCGTCTTGGTAAGAACACATCGAAGCTTTACTTACTGCAATGGCTTGCATGGGATTCACTTCCTGTAAAGAATTAAAATGTGAGTTAGTGATTAAACTTTCAATCTTGTGAATCCATTTCGGTTGCATTGTTGGATTATTTTTGCCGTCAGAGCTGGGAAGATTACTTACAAGTTGTAATCAGTTTACTGATTCCAAATTACATGACAAACGTTCACTCATCTCTGAGTGAATTTCCACAAAACTGGAGACTTTCTGAGTGTAAATAAACTGCTATTTAAGAAAAGACATTTAAAAGAAAAAAAATAGAATGAGGGGGAATCTATAAATTAAGGTAATGTAATCATGCAATCCATAAAAAAGTAACTGTAGTCTGAATACAAGTATTTTAAAAACATTACAAGTACGTAGATTTTGGAATCTGATTACGTAATCCAGATTACATTCAGTCAGTTCCTACCCAGCTCTGCTTGCAGGGAATAATAACTGTAGATGTGTAATAATAAGAAATGTTTGTAAATATTTACAGAACAGCCAGTGAGACAATATAGTCCACCCTGAGCAGCAAGAGCCGCCTGGAAATAAAGAAAATACCAGAGGAAATGAGTGAAAGCCAATATAAGCGCACTCCCAGTGAATGACACAACAGGTGAAGTCATGTAGAGTCGATTCATTGTGAAACTTACATCAATTTCACTAAGTATGACGTCAACAATACTGCCCACCACGATTATGAAATCAAAGACATTCCAGGGATCCCCGAAGTAACCTACCACAGAGAAACACTTCTTAAAAGCAGTATACTGCGCTTAATCATTTTAAGAAGTAGTGTACCTGGAGCACAAAAGCAGTCATAAATCTGTATATTTGTAGCAATAGCCAACAAATTTTTCATTTATGCCAAAAATCATTAGTATATTAAGTAAAGATCATGTTCCATGAAGATATTTTGTAAATTTCCTACTATGAATATACCAAAACCTAATGTTTGAATAGTGATATTTGGCTAAGAACTTCAATTGGACAACTTTAAAGATTATTTTCTTAAGACTTAGATTTTTTTTTTTTGTGCACCTTCAGATTCCGTATTTCCAAATAGTTGTATCTAAGTGTAACTGACAACTGTTACATAAACCAAATATTTGTAGGTCACACATTAGCAGTTTTCCGGCAGCAGTCTATAAATGGAGGCTCACCTTTGCTTTGAAGGCTCCAAGTTTGAGGATCATTTCTACTGTAAACAGTACAGTGAAGATGACGTTCAGCATGTCTGAAAAGATGGTGATGTGATCTGATTGATTACAGTGCTGAAGGACAAGAAATGAGACCCAGTTAGATTCAAACTAAATATTCAAATAATATGTTTCTTCTGTGATTGTACTCTGTGTTCTCACCTGCATCCCCAGACACATGGTGTTGAGCATGATGAGGAGAAACATCAGGTACTCGAAGTAGCCAAGAAGTGACGATGTACCACACTTTGTACTGATGAGGGTTTTTAGGATGTAGCATCTCAGAGGTCGGGCCTTCAGTGCGTACTGGACACACTGAACCTGCGAAGGTGCATGCAAACACACATTATAATCAGGAATCATGTGACTTCATCTTGCCATTGGTTGAGTCACGCTTGGTACCTGGTTTTTGTCCAGCTCACAGTTTTTATACTCCTGCTCTCCCTGTTCTTGGAAGGTGACGATAACGAAGCCACAAAGATGTTCATTCATGAAGAAGGCGATGAGGATGAGGTAAACGATGAAGAAGATGGAAATCTCAATGCGGTTGTTGTAAATTGGCCAACATTTTCCAAATTCGAGTCGATGGCTTTATACAACAAGCTGCGCACTACGAGGTGCAATATGGAAAATAGTGTTTCAAGCATTTTTCATCAAAAGCTACAACTATACTGCCAAAGGTTATTGGGATGCCAAATTAGAGCAATCAGATTGGACAGGACCCTTTTTCTTTCTATTTTAACATGACGATGCAGTCTGTTATATAAAGCAACGGTTAAACAAAGACTGTTCTACTTTGGGAGTTTAAATGCAGACCTTGAGCCAAAAACCCATCACCAAACACCAATGACTTGACATGCACTATATGGACAAAAGTATTGGCACCCCTTTCTTTAGAACAGAAAAAGGCACTTTGGGAACAGAGATGTAAACATAATTCATTGATTTAAAAATTGTATTTCCATCTCTGTTGTACCAGTTTTGGAATAGTCTAAATGACTGTATTCATATGTACTGAGTTTTTGGCTCAAGGTCTGCATTTAAAGTCAAACTAGACCGGTCAAGTTCTTCCACACTCAATCAATCATTTATTTTTGAACCTTGCCTTATACACAGAGGCATTGTCATGCAAGAATAGAGAAGGGACATGTCCAAACTGTCCCTATAAAATTAGAAGCACACAATTCTATAGAATATCGGTTAACACTTTAGAATACTGTTCCATCATTAGTGAATAACTACACAAGAACACATGAGTAACCCCATTATTAGCAATCTATTAACCA
This sequence comes from Carassius auratus, assembly GCF_003368295.1. NCBI lineage: Eukaryota > Metazoa > Chordata > Actinopteri > Cypriniformes > Cyprinidae > Carassius > Carassius auratus. Next base: position 235,440 of record NW_020528528.1, read on the forward strand.
CTAGTATCTAACAAGAAACTGTAATTGATGAATAAAGTAAAAGTCTTGAAATGTGGTAGTTCTTCAGTCCATATTAGGGAGTTACCATGCTTTTCACTTTATAATACTAATCCAAGTAATTAGTAGCTCCTTTAGAGCAATCCCTAGACATTACTAGTGGGTTACCATGATCTTCCTTTTAGAATTCATTATGCATAATTCACATTAATTATGAACATCTATACAGTAGTTCTTAGGAGTTATCCAGGATATAGGAAAAAAAAATTAGTTATCGATTAGCTAATAGTGAACTATACCAGTTTAAACTGAGCGCTATTACTTAATAAATCATTAATCAGAGTTTATAGTTTGGTAATAGTAGTTACCACAATGTTAATAGTGCCTAAGTCATTTGTCCCTGTGTAGTTATTCATTAACGACAGAACAGTACTCTAAACTGTCACCAAATATAAATATATGCTTAAACATTAAGATTTGTACTCATGGAAATTACTAAAGTAGTCATATCTGTTAATCAGAAGGGGATGTCCCAATATTTTTGGCAATGTAGTGTATATGAAGACAAATAGAGCTACTGTACAAATGGGAACTGTGCTGGCAAAATGAGTCACAACAAGCAAATAAAAAAAAAAAGCTATTTTTATTTTTTTTTACATTTTATATTAAAAGACCTTCACAATTATGTATGAGTTGTTAGAATTGGACTAAAAAATGACTGAGCTACAACTTTTTGAAGTCGATTGAATCATCAAAGTCAATTTTGAGAGAGTTTTTCACTTATTTTGCATGTAGCTCAAAATTAGCCTTTGTGCATTCACACTCATTTTGCCAGCAATGGTCACAAGTATGAAAGGAAGTTGTTCATGAAAACCTACTCTGGCCAGCCTTCAAAAGTTGACACGGTGAAGAGAGCCAGCATGCCGTTCAGTATGCTGTCAAAGTTTAAGTCACTGTTCATCCATAAACGGTGACCGATCACCATGTCGTGAA
>NW_020528529.1:0-18446 GCF_003368295.1 Carassius auratus
ACAGGCATCAAATAATTTGCAATGGCATAAACAGATGTTTTCATTAACTTTCCAATAAATTTCATTTGAAAAAAAAAAATCATTTAGTGTTATACGTTTTCTTTTACTGTTTCTATGTTTGAGCCCCGTCCGTGATTTGAAACGTGCCGTTGGCTTTATTTGGATTTTACATTTATCTTAAAGAGTGTCTTCAGAATTACGCAAGGTCTGTTTTCTGACTTATAACAAATATTTTTAAAAGCTTAACTGGATGAAAACAAATCTAAACAGAGAGTTCTTTCCTCAGAACCTTTATAAAGAGTGTTCGGTTTCTCTCCGGACATTTGTTATTGCCGTACCTGCACTGTACCAGAAATAAATACAAGGTTTTTAATTTTGTTTTTATATTTATTTTTTGGTATTTTTAAATTCATTCACACATTATTATTGTGTTATAGAAATTTAAATGTGTGACGTTCTATTCATTTTTATTGAGAAACGCATATGCTCTCTCTTGATTGGTTACTTTTGTCTGGCGCTGTATCTTGAGCTTGACGTGCATTATGGGTAACTGTATGGTTGTTAATAATATAAGTTTATATATATTGTTACTACTTTAAAAATAAAGTATTTAATATTGTTTATATTTTATATATATTTATAACAAGAACGATTAGAACCATTTTAATAATTCCAATAGAATTTGGTTTTGACTGTTGTTTTTCTCATCGATGATTAAATGTGAGCTCATCAAATATGTGGAAATGTGTCATTTTAACAGAGAAACCGTGTTAATTTTATGTGAACCGACATAATAAGTCAATATTTGTGTTATTTACAAGTGTTTTATGCTTCCATGATTATGAGAATGCTAGTGTTTTAGATGTTACTTTCCTCAGCGCTGTTTCGTGTGCAGTAAGGTCGCTCGACCGTTGAACACCGTCAGTGAGACTCGGAGTATCAGGATTGACTCGAGCTGCTTCTGCTGAGTGAAGATTAAGACTATACTTTCAGGGATCATTTCTATAGTTCTTAACTAGGAAATGTGTTTCGAAAGTGATGCGTCTCCCACACCACGATGAAGAGATTGGATACTTTCTTCTGAGCGTGAATCGGATGTAGAGTAATGATTTGGTTCATACGCTTTACATCATTGATGAACGTTTCTTGCTGCAGTCATGCGGTTTGGAGGAAGAGAGTATGATCAGAGTGGTTTGCTATAGGTTAAAATAAGAGTGAACTATTATGGCTATTAGTTTATATGGGAAAATCTGAAAGAAGTGTTAACTGATCAATTTGACGTAAGCTGTTACTAAATGTATTCTTTCAGTTGGCGTGTTCAGTAAGAGCATTAAGTTAAATACGTACCGATGATTTTTTTTAAAAACTCATTGCATCGAATTTGATGCATATAGAAATTGGTATAAACACGGAATTCGTGAAGTAGAAGCTTTACATACATTTAAGAATGTTAAAGAATTTCAATTATTGTAAACATGCACGGGTTATAGAATTATTCTAACGAGATATATCTAAGTAATGTTTTAAAAAGAAGTAATTTCTGTATTATATGAAATATAATTAATGAATAAAAATATTGAAGACAGAAATTATGTGGAGAATTTTAAAAGTAGGAATACTTAGGAAAACGTACATTACTGCACTAATGCGGTCTGGAGGAAGAGGGTATGATCAGAGTGTTTGATAGTTGTGTTTGATTTGAATGTACGTATTAATTAATTTATTAGTAAAAGTGTATGGTTAAAATTAATTATATGATCATACGTGAATTATATTGAGTGTTATAATCGTTGTAATTTGAATATTTAATTTAATTAGTTTGATAATTCTGTGACTATTTGGAGTGGATATAATGCACGTGATTTAGATGTGCCTGCGGTGCTTGAATATCCATTTAGTAATGTTTTTGGCATACCTTAATCTCTGTAATGCTGTATGCCATATATCTATATATCCATATATATCCAGACACGGGCCTAGATAATAACAAATTAATTATCTAGGCCCGTGTCTCTTTAAACTGCTCCCTACTGAGAGTGATGACGGGTGCAGTTGACGTCACGATCACACGGGTTGTTTTCCTGCGAGCCAGTGTACTTCAGACTACACAGTGTTACTAAAACTCAACATATCTTATTCAGCAGTCATAAGCGTTTCTTTTAGATTACTGTTCACCAATTTAAATGACTGTTAGGTCGCTAATATTAATACAAGGCTAGAAAGGGTAGTAGCTAATGCTAATGGTGGCGTTGGGTATTTCTTGAATATTTTGTTTGACATCGTCAGGCCTCTTCAAACTGACAACGCCGAGACATTCAAGAGTTAGTTTTCGTTTTGGCCGGCGAGAATGAACTGGATTTTCCCCTGTCCAAGGGCCCTGGATCGATCCCTCCTCTTAACAGTCTACAGAAACAAAGACAGAGACAGATCGAGTCGCTCAAAGCTGCCCACTCCAAGTAAGTCTCTGAATGGCTGTGTCCCAAACCTAGAGAGACGAATAACGTTACCTGGGACAGGCGATTAGGTATTCAGTATAGCAGTTGAGAGCACGCTAAGAATTTGAGACAGCCTAAATGAACTCTACATCACGATTTCAGGCTTGATAACATGTGCTCAATGGTACGATCAGTGAAAAGAATCATCTGGAAAACCCGATTTGTGTTGTTGACCTTTTTGTTGTTGTTGTTGCCGTGTTCTGGATGTGCTGTCCATTGTTTCAGATTAAAGTATTAGCTCTTCATAGTTTATGAGATCCCTTCTTACTCAACAGGGCGTGTTAAATAGTGGCATGTTACACCTTGTATCATATTTAACAGAAGACAGAGCCATTGTCTTCTTGAGCAGGTATAACTTCCCTAAAATCTGATTAAGTTAAACTTAGTTACCAGTCATTAAAAACACACAATTTTGACGCCATAAATGCAATGGTGAGTTCATCAAAATCTGAACTATCTATCTTTCAGTTTCTAATATGAAGCTGCCAATGTAGTTAACCATATACAGTGATTTCTGCGCCAAGATACCAAAAATAATGTAATACCAAATATATAATGACTGTTTTCTAACACGTTTCCCCAAACACTGTTATGTCCTTCATTGGTCTGCCAAACAAGCAGTCCCACATCCAAATATCACAATTGGCTGAGACGTGGATGTCACACTCATTTGTTGTTATTTTAAGTGAAATTCTTCTTATTTGTCTGACTTAATTCTTTTCATGATGTCTCCAAGTCTTGCAGAAATTCAGAAGGATGTAGAGTACAGACTTCCTTTTACTGTCAACAATTCAACTATTACTGTCAATATGTAAGTATAAAAATAATTAGTATGGTGTATCATGGTTTTGAGTGTGTGTTATTATAATTTGATATTTGCTGTCACCCACAGCTTGCTCCCACAACAGTTTTCCTCAGGAGAAACCAGTGGTCAGTGTTTTCCCACCAGTAGGTCATCATTTAGTAGACAGTAACAATGGAACAATGGTTACCAGTCCACTTATAACTAATGTAAGTTTTTCATCATTTTAAATGACTTGGTTGGAATCTGAAAGTGTTTTTAAAGTCAACATTACAACAATGAAAAAAGTTTTGTCTTCATGATCTTTCATTTGAGTACTACAATACTAATTAGAATTTTCTGCGATGTCACCTTAGCCAGTGTTTCCCACGTAGGGTCCGCTTGAAACTTTGATTTCAAATATGGATGCAAATTACTTTCAGATGTAGTTCTTAAGCGGGTGTGTTGCACAACAGTTTTCAACTTAAAAAAGAAAACATTTAATATATTTCGGCTGTTCATTTACAGGACGATGACGTTTCGGGTGCCATTTTTCATAATGATATCTTTTGAAAATGGGTTTCAAAGTGCCAGTTTTTCAAAAAACATTGTTATTGTAGTGTTTTTTGTAAACGTGAATCTGTGAAACCAAAGACATCATATGCATGTGTATTAGGTGTTCAATAGGAATACATATGTGCATAAGTTCATAGTGTGGAAAGTACATAAAACTTTTCAAAAATGCAAACGAAATCGTTGTGATGTAAATGAATGAACCCTATTGATCAAAACATGCTGATAATTAATTATTTTGATTCGATGCATGCTGTCTCAGCTTGCTGATCACACACAAACTGATCAGATTTTTTCATGATTTAAAATGAATCTGTCAATGGTCATACAAATTGAAAAGCCAGAAAATCAAGTCACATGCTGTTTTTTGCTGACTTTGTCTATCTAAATTGTATTACAGAACATTCAGAAAAAAGTTCCATAAGCTCAACTGTTATACATTTATTTCTTTTTCCCTTTCTAATCAAGTTTGGAATGCATTCAGATTTAGGCAAAGTAATTCAGAGTTTGCTAGATGAGTTTTTGGAAAAGTCCTCCTGCCTTGATGTCGGGTCCCACCTTTCCTTAGTGAGTATTTTTCACCATTTACTAGAAGTTAAATCGAAGTTAAATGATGTCTACCATAATAAAGAAGTTAATGTGTGCTTTTGTTATCTTTGTCTTTTGGCTCAGTATGTACAAACCATCGGGGATGCCTCCTTACCCAACTCAGAGCTTCCATTTTGTTCCTGCCTTCCCACCACAGGATGGTCAACGGCCAATCGGCCCTGTCCCTGTGCCACATACAGGGGTGGAGCCTCAACAAGCCCTCCCCGACCAGCAGCACCAGCTTTTGGACTCATCACTGACCTTCCTCTTCCGGTACCAACTGCTGACTCACAGGTACCTAACAGGCATTCAGTCCTAAAATTCAACCAAATCAGTCTATTAAGATTACAGTTTCTGTATTTTTACACAGCTCTGTCTACTAGAGACACTTGCACACAATTTATGTGTTGCTGAGTACTTGTGTTCTTCTGAAAAGTGAAAAATGACTACTTGAGTTGAGTTATGATCTGATAGTTTCAGACTGCACCTGGCTTTTATACAATAAATGTGTTTTGGGTTGATTTGGTAAAATTAATATTTTTTGTTCATTTCTCATGTTCAGACTACAAAAGTAGGATTCAGGCTGTAATGCACAAAATAAAGCAGAAATTTAGATTTATCTCATATTTATGACTTATGAACCATATTAAGAAGTTACAGTATTCACACTGTTGGTTAAAGCAGAATTTAGCAAAAACTGTTGATAAATAGGACACTTTTTATCAACATATCATTTCAATACTCTGTTCAGTTTGCTATCCTTATGAAGGGCCATTTCTGCTACATGTGAAAAAAACATGCTTATGTAAATTATAATTGATAAGTAGAAATTATGAGATAAAATTTGTAATTAAGACCAAAAATAAACATTTTATTATTTCAGCTTTCTCATAATTCTAATGCTTTATATGGCATACTTTTCATCTGTTAATTCTGACTTAGTTTGCCATATCTTTTGTCTCGTTATGTTTTAAAAGTCAAAATTATTTAATACCGAGTCATAGTTAAGAGATAAGTCAAAAATATGACTGAGAAACCAACTGTTCATGTCTCAAAATGAATACACAATTGTGACTTGTAATTTCTTATCTTAGAATTTCAAAATTTTTATGATTGACCAAAGTGTGATGGAATAGAAATGAGCTTCCTTAAAGCATGTACCACTGAAATTTATCAAAGAAAATGCACTATATCTCATTAACCAACAAAGACTTTTGCAATATGACATGCAAAAGCCTGAAACAGGATCATATGTAATTACAGCCACAATAACCCGTGAAAGCTCACTTTTGATGTTCTTCCTCTGTAGTCCGGTCTGAATGGACACATATACAAGATGCCTGAGATCCCAGATACCTTTCCAGAACTGTCTGAGATGAGGTACAACATGTCAGGGCATTTGTTTGTTAGGAGAATTAATTAGATCTGATTTGTCTTATCTGTTTCAAGTATAGTATTTAAAATAAAGAAATATCTGAAAATACATATGTATATTTTTTTAAATAACATGCATTTGACATTCGTCTCATTCTCTCTTCTTTCTGGTGGGTTTGTCTGTTTGTAATCTGGTAGTGTTTCTCAACTGAAGGACATGAGCGATCAAGATGACATGCTCTTGGAGTTCTTCATGTGTCTGCCTCAGCTCAAACAAGTAACCTCTGACAAAGAGGAGCTGGTCAACAACATCGTAGAGATAGCCAGTGAGTTTCCTGAGCAGTTTTGGACTAAAGTGGGATCAGTGGAATTTTTCTTGTAAACAAATATTACACACATCATTTGAGTCAAGTTTACATTTACATTTACATTAAATCATTTAGGCAGATGCTTTTATCCAAAGCGACTTACAAATGGGAACAATAGAAGCAATCAGATCGATAAGAGAACAACAACAGTATACAAGTGCCATTACAAGTCTGAGTTAGTCTTTAAAACAACAAGCTCATACTCTCACACAATTCGAATAACAGATGAAATATGTCTTGCTTGCAGAGAAGAACCTACAGCTCGAGCCTCAACTGGAGGGCAAGAGACAAGAGATGTTGTGTAAAGTATGTACTTTCCCAAATACTGACCAAAATAATTGGGTCCAGAAGTCTGTGATTTAATTGTTCAATTCAACTTCATTATGTTCCATATGTTGCATAATTCAAAATAGTAGCATTTTCACAAATTGTCTCTGACTTTTGGATCCCACATTACAGTCTTGTCAATATGCTAACGGTTATCTGCTGTTTTATTTTCTGTAGTATGAACAGTTAACCCAGATGAAGTCGGTATTTGAAACCAAAATGCAAAGACAACATGAGCTCAGTGAGGTAAAACACACATGCACATGATTGGGACAAGAAGCCTGTTGGACAAGGAAATGGAAAATATAGTATTCTAGTTGTCAACTATGCTATTATTGAACATTTCAACCTTTTTTACATACCAGTGTTGTGTTTGTGGTTTTTCTGCTTCCGTATTGCATCTTTTGCCTTTTTTTTTTTTTTGACTTTCAGCTTTTGTTAATCCAGGAACATTTTGCCTCTGGTTGTTGAATGGACTTGACAAAATATTATTCATTATTTACTTATTTAATCAAAAATACAATAAAACAGTACTATTTTATATATTACTACTTATTTTATATTTTAATGTATTTTAGGATGTAATTTGTTCTTGTAATTGAAAAGTACCATTTTCAGCAGCCATTACTCCAGTCTTCAGAATTTGTGCTTAATAATTATCAGTTATTGCTAAATTATTAATAACTAATTATTAATAAATAAATATATATATATATATATATATATATATAATATATATATATATATATTATATATATATATATATTTTAGCTGCTATAGGGTTATGCATTTTTAAGATTCTTTGATTAAAAACATATTTGCTGTCAATTTTTATTTATTGTGTCCTTAATGAATAGTAGTTATATTTTTTTCTTATTTTTTTTATGCACAACTGTTTTCAACAATGTTAATCATGAGAAATGTTTCCTGAGCATCAGATGAGCAGATTAGTACAATTTCTTAAAGGATCATGTGACACTAAAGACTGAAGTAATGGCTGCATTTCCTTTTTTTATTTTTGTACTGTTTGATGTGATTTTCCTCTGCCAGAGCTGCAGTCTGAGTGCGCTGCAGGCCAAGTTAAAGGTGGCAGCCCATCAGGGCTGAAGAGGAGTCTGAGGAGACAGCAGAGAACTTTCTGGAAGGAAAGACAGAAATCGATGACTTCTTAACCAGCTTCATGGAAAAGAGAACGGTATTAAAGCAATATTATGTATGAAACAATAAAAATATTTCTAAGCATGTCCAGTAGAACTCTATAGGCAATTCATACAATTTTGAAATTATACATGACTTTATACATCTCCGTGCAAGGAACATTGGATACAGTCTCTTTGCCAGACATCCATTTACAGCAAGCCTTGTTTGAAACTAAAAATCAGTTAACAAAACTGTTTTAACTAAAAGGCTTCTGAATGTCAATTCAGATGACCATTACAAGTGTTATTGTACCTAAGCTAAATCTTCCTGAGAAGTTAAAAACCTTGAATTGGAGACTCTCTTATTTCTTACTTGCGATATCTCTCGAAAGCACAAAATCATAATATAACCAATTATTATGATTAAATGGAATAATGAATTGATTAAATGAATAAAAACAAACAAAATAAAAACACAGATGTATGTGTGTTGTCTTGAAGAAATACACCGGTTCTATTGAGAATTGTTAGATTTGTACATTCATAAGACTAGTGTGATGCTCTCGAGTCTTATGACTTCCTGTTACAACAGAAAGTTATCACAGTTAACTTGTCAACTCACTGGATCTTCTCATAAGGTCTGATATTAAAGACTTGTGCACTTCCTGAAAATTAACACAGTGATCTAACTTTCTTTTTTTTAGCTGTGCCATTGCAGAAGAGCCAAAGAGGAAAAGCTCCAGCAATGCATGACAGTTCCCTACCATACTTTAGATTAAATGCCCCAAGTAGGTCATTTATATTTTCTTCAAACTCAACAGGCTGATTTACTGATATTAAGAAAGTGTTTTTATCTCTGGTGTTAATAAATAACATAATATTCTTTGTCACAGGTTTGGGATCAATCTACCAGCAGACCGGTGAGCTTAAGACAAGCAGCTCATCATGTGGCCTACAGCCTTGAGTGGGGCAAACCTAGATACATATGAAAAAGAGATTTCAGCATCATTTCCTGAAATCAACGTGATTTTGCACAGAATTTCCAAAAGCGTCACATTCCCCTGGTCGAGTAGGCCAGATGCGAGTACGTCTGGATGTGGGCCAGTCTGGCTGTGACTCAAAAGCTGTAATCAGAGGAGAGCAATCTGTTCTTAATCGTGTTCAGAAACGGGATGAGTTCTAAGCTTATTAGTTCGGTTTGAGTTTATGTGACAAATGGGTTGGGCCTTGTACGCACTTGAAGATAATTTTGAAAAATGTTAATGCTGCCGACAAAAACATACTGTATTTAATAATGTGATAAAAGCCTTCATTATAATTAGATATTGTATTATATGTTTATTTAATTTGATAGGTTAATAAAACATTTATCTGAAAAAATCAACTTCACCTACTCTATGTTGTGATGCATAAATTAATATGTAGCATTTATCCCTTGTGCTATGCAAAAAATGATTGTTCCAGATGAAAAAATTATATTTTAAAACCTTCTTGTAAATCTTTCATTATGCAATTATCTCAACTTTTTGGATTCAGTCTTTTTGCCAACTTTTTAATTTAGCTAATTAATTTAGCACAGATTCTGCTTCATTGATCTGAGTTTATGCACCTCAGTTTTTGACTGAACATTGCCAAAATGATCTACAAATTATGCTTTTTTGAACTCAAAAACTGAGGCCACATAAGCTCAGATCAGTGAGGCCTATGACCAATAAGTTCCAAAAAACACCTATGCTTAACAAGATTTATCCAATATTTGGTTATAATATATCCACACAAAATTCATAAGTGTTATTTTTTGAGTGTAGTCCAGGCATTTCTGACCAGGAGTAACACACACACACACACACACACACACACAAAATCAACCTTTTTATGGGAAGTTTTATACCCCATGTGAGAAAAGTCACTAAGTGTTAGTCCAATGTGATAACTAATCCCATTTTGTTAGAAAATAAAATAATTTTCTGGTCAAAAAATTACTAGAGCACATCTTGAAGGTTAAAAAGGAAAGGGTGCTTTTAATATATGTTAACAAAAAAAGGTGAAATGTGCCATTTTTCATTGTTAAATTGCTAAAGATAAGTATATGTAAGACATTCGTAGGTGTCTTCATGAAGTGTGTGAACACTTTGTAAATGCTCCTTTCAAAGCACTGCAGAGCTGTGTTTGATTTATTTGATCAACTGTTAAAGATAAGAGGGAAGTGTTTAGAAAACCTGTTTGGAAACAGTTTATTGCCGTTTCATTTAAAGCAGTTCCACATTAAAAAAAATTATGTTGATCAAAAATTGTAAACAACAACAACAAAAAAGAAACAGTTCCAGATATCCTGTTATTTTGTTTGCTATTTGGCAAACATTTTATTGAGAGCATTTGCCTTAGAAATGTAGATATTCATATGTTCTAGACAAATTCTAGAACATAATTTACTGTTGCAGCTGAAAGGTAATGACAGTGATGTGATTTGTGAGGGATTGATTGTCTTTATGTCTGAGTATGCCTACAGTTAGAAATGTAAAGTAAATGTAGTGTGGGTGCCATATAGCTCTTGATTCCAATAGTTCTTGTTTTCACATGTACAGCAAATTCTCATAATTTCGCACACAGGTGGGAATCTGATGGTTTTCAAAGGCAAAGGCCAATTTCCATGAAGATCTGAGCTAGAATTGGAATGGAATACTATACTAGCATACTCTACTTTGCCTATTGTTTTTACAAATAACATTACATTAGAATTAGCATAATGCCGTCCAATATTGACAAATAATATGGTTGCATTGTATTTCCAAACCCAATTATATATATATATATATATATATATAATATATATATATATATATATACACACACACACACACACACACACACACAGGTGCTGGTCATATAATTAGAATATCATCAAAAAGTTTATTTCACAAATTCCATTCAAAAAGTGAAACTTGTATATTATATTAATTCATTACACACAGACTGATATATTTCAAATGTTTATTTCTTTTAATTTTGCTGATTATATTCGATAATTAAGGAAAATCCCAAATTCAGTATCTCAGAAAAATAGAATATAACTTAAGAACAATACAAAGTAAAGATTTTTAGAAATCTTGGCCAAATGAAAAGTATGAACATGAAAAGTATGAGCATGTACAGCACTCAATACTCAGTTGAGGCTCCTTTTGCCTGAATTACTGCAGCAATGACGGCGGTGGAATGGAGTCGATTCAATCTGTGGCACTGCTCAGGTGTTATGAGAGACCAGGTTAACTTCTGATAGTGGCTAGGGCTGCACGATTAATCGCATGCGATTGTCATGCGTGTCTCATCAGTAAAGATGGTTCTGTGATTAGCGGTAAATGTCCATCAGCTGCTTTCAAATGGAGCCGCACCTAATATACAGAGCCGTAGATCGTTGACAAGCTACGCAATATCGCGTTCATAACCGCATGCAATTAATCTGCGATTATGAACGTGATATTGCACAGCTTGTCAGTGAATTACGGCTTCCCATCACACTAGATGTGGACTGACATTGCTCAGAAGTCAGATGTTGGTTGAAAGTGAAAACCCAACCTCTGTTTGGTGTCAAACTCTAGCGTAAATACTCCAAAAACATGACAATCTTCACTTATAATAAACAAGATTTATTTCTGTCATAAATGTAAAAAAGTTCTTATTGAGATTAACAGAGATGTTGATGGTTTATTGAAAATTATAGTTTAGTTTGATGTCACCATTATGCTGATCAGTACTTAGGAAGTATGAGTCTTTTCAGTGTTAGCGTTCATTTAGCTGCTGTAATTATACCTGTTACAGCAAAAACATTGAGAAAAAGATATCATTCGATAATGTTGGTTACTGGCTGATATTAAAAATGTCTTAATGTAACAATCTGATCAAGTGATTTTACCAGGAGTCTGTTCTACGCTATTAATTTAATATTAGTGACTATAGCAGATGTGTTGCAATACACAGGGTCCTGACAATTTATGTTATTTTATTTTTATCTGATCTTTTTAAACTACATTGTTTTAGAATCACTTCAAACCATAAGATGCTTAGACATACAGAGACCTTAAGAATTAGTGTAAGAATCTCAACAATGGTGACATGCTTCATGCCGCAATGCATTCTGGGTGCTATGGATGAGTTTTGCATGATGTACCCAGAATACATTGCAGCATAAAGCATGTCACCATTGCTGAGATTCATACACTGAATCTTCATGTTTGTGTGACAAATTTTTAAAATTTTTGAAATTATCTGCTTTAAATTCAATTGGGTGTCAGGTTGTTGACCATTGAGTCACTTTAATAAATAATACTTAACTAACACCACACAGTAGCTTGGGTGAAAACAAGTAATCAGACATATCAATCATCAGCAAGCAAACAGCACCATTGAACTACATATTCGTTTGCTGTTTTAGCCACAATAAAGATGACAGCAGCTAAAAAACAACACCGTCAAGTCAAGTGTTAAATTGCACAACTAAAGCCAACACTTACCAGCATTATGGTGACATCAAACCAAGCTATTACTTTTAAACAGACATCAACATCCACATCTAAACATCCACTTAAATCTTAATTAGAATGTTATGGAATAATGTTCTAATAAATGTTATTGATAAACATTTGTAGAATGTTTTTAGAGAACGTTATCCTATCTTTTGAGAGAACGTTCTGGGAACAAAAATAAAACTACCCGCTAAAAACATTGTTAGAACAATCCATGGGAATGTTCTTAGAACATTTTAGAACAAAGAAAATTCTAGCTGGGAAGTGCCGCTCCATTTGAAACCAGGTGGTGGACATTTACTGCTAATCACAGAACCGGCTTTACTGACAAAGACACGCATGACAATCGCATGCGATTAATCGTGCAGCCCTAATAGTGGCCTTCAGCTCTTCTGCATTGTTGGGTCTGGCGTATCGCATCTTCTTCTTCCCAATACCCATAGATTTTCTATGGGGTTAAGGTCATGCAAGTTTTTTGGCCAATTAAGAACAAGGGTACCATGGTCCTTAAGCCAGGTACTGGTAGCTTTGGCACTGTGTGCACAAGCAAAGTCCTTTTGGAAAATGAAATCTGCATCTCCATAAAGTTGGTCAGCAGCACGAAGCATGAAGTGCTCTAAAACTTCCTGGTATATGTCTGTGTTGACCTTGGACCTCAGAAAACACAGTGGACCGACACCAGCAGATGACATGGCACCGCAAACCATCACTGACTGTGGAAACTTTACACTTCACCTCAAGAAACATGGATTGTGTGCCTCTCCTCTCTTCTTCCAGACTCTGGGACCCTGATATCCAAAGGAAATGCTAAATTTACTTCCATCAGAGAACATAACTGTGGACACTCAGCAGCAGTCCAGTCCTTTTTGAAGCAAGATGTTTCTGACGCTGTCCGTTGTTCAAGAGTGTCTTGACACAAGGAATGCGAAGCTGAAACCCATGTCTTGCATACGTCTGTGCGTAGTGGTTCTTGAAGCATTGACTCCAGCTGCCGTCCACTCTTTGTGAATCTCCCCCACATTTTTGAATGGGTTTTGTTTCACAATCCTCTCCAGAATGCAGTTATCCCTATTGCTTGTACACTTTTTTTTCTACCACATCTTTTCCTTCCCTTCGCCTCTATATTAATGTGCTTGGACACAGAGCTCTGTGAACAGCAAGCCTCTTTTGCAATGACCTTCTGTGTCTTGTCCTCCTTGTGCAAGGTGTCAATGGTCATCTTTTGGATAACTGTCAAGTCAGCAGTCCTCTCCATGATTGTGGAGCCTACAGAACTAGACTGAGAGACCATTTAAAGGCTTTGCAGGTGTTTTGAGTTAATTAGCTGATTAGAGTGTGGTAACAGGTGTCTTCAAAATTGAAAGTTTTCTGAGAAAGTTTTCAAAATTTTCTGAGAAACTGAATTTGTGATTTTCCTTAGTTGCCAGTTATAATCATCAAAATTAAAAGAAATAAACATTTGAAATATATCAATCTGTGTTTAATGAAAGAATATAATATACAAGTCTCACTTTTTGAATGGAATTAATTAAATCAACTTTTTGATGATATTTGTATATATATATATATATATAATATATATATATATATATATAATAAATAAAAATTGCTTTGCAGGACATAGTATTTTTAAATGTTGTATTAATTTTGTATAGAAGCTTCCATCCTGTAAGAAATTTCCATTGTGGGATAAAATAATAAAAAGGTAATTGCAACTTCATCTCACAATTCACATCATATCTGATTCAGAATGGCAAGTAAAAAAAAAAGTTGTGAGAAGAAATTGTGGCAGAAAAAAAACTGATCTCAGTTTTCAAGAGAGTAAGTAAACTCAGAATTCTGAAAAATAATGTAGTTTCTTAAAATTTTCAGAATTGCGAGAAAAAAAATGTCAGAATTTTGGCATAAAGTTGAAATTTTTAATTTTTTATTTTGTGTCTGAATTGTGATGAGAAGTTACAGTTACCTTTTTTTTTATTGTTTTTATCCCATGGCTGAAACAAGCTTCCATACTACTGAGTATCTGATGTATGTTCTGTGTATTAGTGTGAGAAGTATGATAATATGCTGTTCCGAACATACAGACACTGGAAAATGTCAAGACTAAAATGACCAAGGGCTTGAAGGATCAGACACTGAAATATAGAGTCAAACCAAAGCTTAAAATACTATAGAAGAAATAAGATTTTACTCTAATGGAATAAGATCTTATTGCCAGACCATCTTGGATGTGTGTACTTGTTAACATACTTAAATATAAATTCACACATATATAAAAAAAAATTCAAATGACATTTAAAAAATAAAAAAAACAGCAGTTCCTAGTTTGGTACCCATTACTGTGCTTTTATCCCTCATTGCCACCAGTTCTGTTTTAGTTCAGGTGTTTGATTTGACCGCCTCATCTGAGTCGGGGTCCTTAGTGTCGTCTCCAGCACTAGAGGAGTGGCTGCTGAGGTCAGCCACACCTGACTCGAAATCACTGCAGGTTGAGAGGTCATCAGGGTCACCGTTCTTGGGTGGGCTGCTAACTCTAGTGGCAGTGTGAAGGAAGGACTGTGTTTCTCACTTCTTGTGGCGGTGAAGTAGTCTAGTGGGCTGCTGAGTTTGCTCTCGATTGGAATTGGACGGCGGACACGTTCAGACAGCTTGTTGGTCTTCTTCCTCCCCCCTGAAGTTTTCTTCTCCTTCAGTTGGGCAAGTCTCTGTAGAGGTAAGTTTGAAGAGGATAAGGTTGGTGAGTTTTACATTAGTGTAGCAAATAGAAGGAACACATTTGATTCTCATGGCCTAATGTTTGAAATTAGGGTGACCACACATCCTGTTTTTTCTGAACATGTCCCTAAGTGCCTGGGTTTTTGGCTTTACATGTACAATCCCTGCAGGCTATTAGTCAAACTAATTTTCAGCCATTACCTTTAGCAAGTATGAAAGCAATAGAAAATCAAAGAAGACATATGGTCACCCTATAAAAAAGGAATATTAGTATTCTGCATAGTGTACTTGTAGTGTGTGGGAATGGATTATGCATCCATCCCTTACTTCTACTTCTGCATTTTAAAATGCTTGATGATACATATGTGATATTTATGCATGCGTGTGTATGCCTTGTCCAGCGTCCGTCTCCCGTGGTACCTCCTGGTGGGCGATAAGCTCCTCCTCCAATTGTTGTGACTCCTCCCTCACCGCGTTCAGGCAATCGGCTGGAGACTGGTGTGAAGCCACACTTTTGTCGGCATGGCCGTACATACCCTTCCAAAACCTAAACCATAATTTCTTAGTTGGTTAATTCATCAGTTGCACAATTTTAAAAAAAATAATCTAATTTTATTCATTTTACTAAAACATTATGTATTTAGGATGGCTGTAAAATGGTTAATAATGCAGGAATGACTGGGGATGGGGAGAGCTTTGTCTTGGTCACAATGTCATTTTCAAATGTTTATGCCACGGTGCACAATGTGCAGTTTTACTGATTTTCTTAAGCATAATAATTGATTTTTAGGAGTTAACAGAAAAATGGTAGGTTTGTTGTATTTTGTTTATCTAGACTGCTAGACTGTTCTCCCATGTTGGTGTGTTGTTTAAGTATTATTTGCTATTACTATATAATGTTATTACTATTAGTACTATTATTCTATTATAGGTCACACTTTAGTGTGAGGACCAATTCTTACTATTAACTAACTATTAAATATGGCTTTTGCTTCAATTAACCTAATTTGATTCTTATTAATAGTAAGGTAGTAAGGACGTTTATGTATGGGGTAGGAATAAGGTATCTAAAATATGGTTAAGTTAAGGTTATAGCCTAAATTAAATAATTAAAAGTTAGAAAACACCCTAGTGGTCAAGTCAAATGGCAGCTCTTATAAAGTAACTAAAGTGCCTTGGTGGAAAGTACTAAATTAACAAGTGTGTTTATTCCACCTCTTTCTGTTTCTACATTAGCTGAAAAAAAATTAAGTAAAAAAACATGAAAGTGACACTGCAAGCTATTTTGTGTCCAATATACTTTCACTTCACTTTCTCATTCTTACAGTATGGACCTTTGTCATCTCTCAGCCAATTCAGCAAAGGGTCACAAGAGGAAGTCTAATGATTGTATAGAGGCCATTCTGATCGGTTGACTTACTTGAAGCAGTAGGCAGTGGTGAGAGGTTTCAGAACCCCCTGTGTCTGGCTGTGGTCTGTCCTGTACAGAGGGTTAGTGTATTCAGCCCTGTTCTCCCATAGGTGCGGCCACAGAGAGTGTGTTCGCTCCTGTAACCTGCACAGTTCACAAAGAGGAGGCTGGGTAAGTATACTAGCGCATATAGGTAATGAAACCTAGATAGTCCAAGTTAAAATGAGAAGGTTCATCACCTTTTGTTTGGAACAATATTCTGTATCAAGGGCTTACCACAACCATAAAAAAAAACTAAACATTGGTTTTGTCATTAGCAAAATGTTTTGGATATTGCTTGAGATAAGAACCCCTTTTTTGAAGTAGGTATACTTTTGGCATGTTTATCTGGTCTACTTTGGAGGTTAGTCTTTCAGGATTCATATTAACCCGGTACCCTTAAAACATGATTTGGCTTCCTGGCTGGATCGAGCCAGTAAACAGACTGTGGTCCATCTTTACCACTACATCTATAACCATCTCAGTTTAAAAAGTAGTTGATTTCTAGCCGTTTGCCTACATGCATACACTGACATGTAGCTGCAGGTGCTGAAGCAGCTTGTGCAAGTAGAAGCTTTCTCTCAGCAATCCATTTTCAGAAAAATGGCCAAATGTGTTTTTTTACCTCAAATCTCTCCTCTCTTTCTGGCAATTGCCGATGAAGTTCCCGTACTGGCAGGAGTATATATGTGTGTGTAGCTGTATGAGGAATCGCTCATTAAACTCAAACGCACAGGGGAACTGCTGCATCAGCTGCCACACACATTCCAGAAACTGGTCCATGACCGGAGAAACCTCCTTGGGGTCACCGTCAAGGTGAGCGTACCTGTAGAACGTGTTATTCATGAATGAAGATGTAAATAATAATGATATAGTTAAACATCCAAAATATCTGTCATCGTTTAATTCCAAATCTCTCCGATTTTATTTCGACTTTTGGACATTCCATCTTTGTGTGACTGTGTCACATTACAAAACAAGCGAGAACAGTGGTTTGTTGTCACTGACATCACACCAAGACATGCCAAGTTTGAATATGCACATAGGCAAATCACTTTCGATCAGTGAAAAACAGTTTAAACATGACACCGAATTAACGTATGGCTTTAGAAGACTTGCTATATGGAAAAAAGCAGCTTGAACATTCTTCAAAATTTCTCCTTTTATGTTCCATGTAAGAAAATTTTCATATTTGTTCACAAATTTTCATTCTTGGAGCATAGAGGCTCACCTAAAGCTTAGCGATGCAGAATAACATTGTGCACTGCATGACTGATGGTTTAGTCACAGTATTTGCTATGGACTTTTGAGGCTTTTCTGGTCTCGCATGTTATCCATACACAACGTACACTGTAGAGGATATTCACAGAAAGCTTCAATTCAAGAACTAAAATTAACTGCAAGTTGGTCGTGGTTTCCATCATCTGAGGCCAGAAACATGCAAATTGAAAGGAAAAACACACAAACCTATGAGAAAACTTGTGTCCAAATGACACCCAGTCCTTCTCGATCAGAACCTACAAGCAATGAGACTTGTGTTCAAACACTGGCAAAAACAAAAAAAAAGTTACACATTAAGTCTTAGATGATGTTGGACTATAGCAAAATGGATCGGTCGTAATCAAGGTTATGGTTACCATCAGTCCTTTGATAGTTCTGTAGTATGGATCTAGTAGTACACTAGCCAGCGAACAGGCCTGAGCGGTTCTGTCCCAGCCGTCTGAACAGTGCACCAGAACACTCACCCCATCCTCTGCCACGGCCTGGAGACACAGACAGGAATACAAGAATACATGTGGGATTATATCAATCATACTTAGATTTTCTACTATTTTTTTGGACATGCTTCCAACATGATAATGCCATGTTTTAGACATGTCTTAGCATGAATTTCCATGATTTTTCCACGTCTTTTCTGATAACTTCTGTTAACAGAGATTGCCTTTTTAAAAATCATCTTAAAACTTTCTGAAAAGTCTTGCCTTTGCAATAAAGACTCCAGCATCTAGTACAGCTTTGATGTGTTTCAGCCACCCAGAGTTCTCCAGACCCCACAGGAAATCACTCATTGAGGGAGCCGGGAGTTCGCCAACTGCAAGACAGAAAAGCTTTCAGT
>NW_020528530.1:0-30528 GCF_003368295.1 Carassius auratus
AAGAATGCAATCCAGACTTTTAAACTTGCCGGTGCAGTTTCAAGCGCCTCTCACTGCTCTGCACCTGCGTTTCGGCTCTGACCGAAAATGCGTTGTGGAAACGCGTTGGCTTAGTACTTTTTGTCCCTCTCTGTTATTATAGTTTGCAAGATGGCGGAACTACATGGAAGCCTCCGTCGACCTACCCGTCCCATGTATATAAAGATAATAAATTCTTCATTTACGAGGATTAGTTTAAACATTGGCATAGGTATTTGTACACCATTGAGGGCATATTATGAATAAAAATATTGATTTTAGATAATAAAATACCTAAAAAGTTACTTATTGTCCCTTTAAAACCAATGATGTCATTCTTTAAAAATATTATTTAGGGTTGCC
This sequence comes from Carassius auratus, assembly GCF_003368295.1. Taxonomy (NCBI): domain Eukaryota; kingdom Metazoa; phylum Chordata; class Actinopteri; order Cypriniformes; family Cyprinidae; genus Carassius; species Carassius auratus. Next base: position 382 of record NW_020528530.1, read on the forward strand.
TGAAGGACACAACAAATAAAAATAAAATAAAAATAAAACAAAAATTAGAAAGCCTTAATAAGTGCAAATAATACAATGCAAATAACCATATAATCATGCATAGCTATGACAAATGAATGAATGAATGAATGAGTAAATAAGTATAACCACAATTACCACAGCTGTTTTTAATTATTATATAATATACTGTTTTCTGAACTAAAAAAAAAAAAAAAAAAAAAAGAAACAAGAAAGACTTTCAGCTTGACTAGAAAATAAGGTAATTACAAAAAACAGGTAATTGTGAGTAATTTCAGCATTCTGAGACCCAGAACTATCCCTTCAGAACACACTGTTACATACTACACCAGATTGAAAAGCAAATCATTCTATTCCATTTGCAGAGAAGAGATAAGTATGTGATGAGCATGACCAACAGAATGGTTAGTTCAAAAGTGAATCAGTCTATTTTCGCAATTCGGTAAATGTAATGGGGGTGAAAAACTGTAAGTTTAACATTCTGTCATTTATTTGTGTCTTTTAGTAAATGGGACTTAAAGTAAAACGCCACCGTTTTTCCATATTCCACTATGTTCTTCCCTCAAATTAGACGAGTTGATACGTACCTCACCCATCTCAGAGCGTGAACTCAATCGATGTATGCTGGCATTTAGCTTAGTACCATTCATTCATTCCAGGATTCAAACAGGAATTAATTTATAAGCTACCAAACACTTCCATGTTTCAGAAGAGCACTTCACAGCATTTCGAGCTTGCCGCAGTTATATCATCACTCCTGAAAACTCCTCACCTTGGTTGTATTGACGGAAGTTAGAGGGAGAGAGGGAGTTTTCAGGAGTGATGATATTACTGCGCTGAGGTCGAAGTGTGAAGTGCTCTTCTGCCATACATTATATTCCCATTTTTATCCGCTTAGGAAATCGCCACTGTTTATTTTGTGTGACCATACTTACTCGTGTAACTACTCATGTATCCGTCTTTAAATAAAGAAAACATAGAAGTATTTGGTAGCTTCTAAATTCATCCCTGTTTGGATCCTGAGGAATGAATGGTACTTAGCTAAATGCCAGCATAGTGCCAGCATGAGCTACAGCGATAGAGAGCACGCACTGAGATGGGAGAGGTACGTATCAAATCATTGATACGTTGAGGGAAGAACATAGTGGAATATGGAAAGACAGTGGTGTTTTCCTTTAATAAATAACATATAGGCCTATTTGTTTGAGTGGGTTAGTGTGTGTATGTGTCAGCCCTCCTCTCCAGGGTCTCCTTACTCATCGCCACAAATCTGCTGGAGTGCTCTTTAAATAAAAACACACACAGACAACACACTTCCTAAACACAGCACTTCTATGAGACCTTGAGATTTGAGTGTATCTGGACACTGGTAGCAAAAGTAAGATGGATGAAAAGCAAGATCTTTGTTTATAATATGTGAAAATGCAAGTATGTAGGGCAGCACGTCTTATATATTTTTAATGTTCACATATCTGGCTCTCTGTACATCTATATAATCTCTGCGCACAGTGCAGCTGAGATCAGAATGACCCTTGACCTTTGTTCAGATCATATGAGCAGTAAGGCTAGTCTGGAATCATTCAATCCTCTTCAAGGAAGAGATGATGGGGATGATGATGAGCCAAGCCAAGCATCACTATGACTGAGGGTTTTCCTAACTTGTACCTTTTGTGTTGCAGACATGAATGACATTTCAAAAGTGTTGCTTATAGAAGCTAAGTGCTACTAGACATTCCCCTGACAGATGATAAATCTGGAAAATAAATGTCTTACATTGAAGGGGGGACTACATTTAAAGACCAGAATATCATAAATGCTTGACATTTGGGCTCGTTTAAAATAAACAAACACTTTAGCAACTGCATAGCAATGCAAAACAAACACTCGGGTCACATTAGCAACCACATATCAACATTCTGGCAACTATCCAGAGCACACTAGCAGTGTGGTGGCATGTTTTGCATGGGTAGGCACCACATTTTTTTTTTTTTTTTTTTTGGCAGAAATGTACATAAGTTTAATTTTACTGTTCCATGGGCAGTAATTCTGAATTTAATGAAAAACGTGCAACATTGTTTATCTCCATGGCTTCTGATATGTTGCTTAACTTAAAATACAGTAATAATTGCAGAAGAGAGACTCGTAAAGAGCTTGTTGCACTCAACCAATAAAGTCTTCACGTAAAATGGCCTGACAGCTACAGAATAAGAGGAGGGTAATGAGACCACTTTGACCAGGCCCTGGTACACTTAGAGAGGTCTGTGAATAATGAACATGTATACAAAATCATACTAACTAAAGTAAAAGCACAATTAAAGCTGCACTCAGGGGGTTTCTCTCCTGATTGCTTGCTTTTTTACCAACATCCCTTTTCCAACACTTTCTTTCTCGCTTGCTTTTTATTTACTCACAATCGCAAACACACTCTTACTTAACACACATTGCACCCTGCTCCAGAGGAGTCTTGTTAGCTGGTGACTCCAGAATTATTACTGTAGGCCATTCTATAAATGGCTTTAAAACGTCTCTAGTCTGTTCTCTGTGTGTGTTTGTCTATGCATAGCAAAATGGAGACTGAGGGAATGTTCAATGTGCCATTACACCTACACAAGTATGTAGCACAATCTAAGCCCCATGGCACCAAAAGTTTTCCAGCATAACCAAGCTTATCCCTGCTCATAATATGCTCAACTCACAGCAGTGCGTTTATGGGCACTACTAAGTTTCAGAATAACAATAGTGCTACTGATTTCTAAACAATGTAATTACATTTTCCAGCAAGTAGCAATGCTCCTCAACCAAGTACTTTTGTAGCTATATTTTAAACGCCCTGCGCTTTACAGTTGACAGAGATTAGACAATAATCAAATGCATTCTGTGCTCTCTGTTATTTTGCATGTAGTGTGGGAAATTCTGATTCTTTTTATGCAATCGGTCATTCCAATTCCTACTTATTTACGTTTGTGTTAAAATAATTTTCAGAATCACAATCAGAATTAGAAAGAGCTTTATTGCCAAGTATGCTCATACAAGGGAATTTGTTTAGTGACATAACCTTCCAGTGCACAGAGACAAAATAAATTTAATAATTCTGCCACCTTAATTTAGATATTTTTTAGCAAAATTACAAAAAAAATACAAAATGTAACATTAGCCAATCATCTTTCAGTGTTTTTAAATTCAAGCAGTTTTATGTATGTGTGTATGTATTATTATAATATAAAGGTAGCATTACAACTTTTTTGATCATGTCAGCATTATTTGCATAAACTTTATTTAAACAGAGAAACAAATAACGTATATTAAATCAGTGAAAATCAATCCGCTGTTCCATTGTTTTCACCCCCCCCCCCCCAAAAATAAAAAAAATAAAATTATATATATATATATATATATATATATATATATATATATATATATATCTAATTTCCAACGATTATACAATATATATATTATATATAACATATTCAAATATTATTTAAGTGTATTTAGGATACATAAAATTAGTTACAAAATTTCTCTTAACAAGAGAGTCAACCACTTTATTTAAAAAATGTTCAAAAGTAATTTCCATCTGCATTATTTCCATCACAGAATGTTATAAAACACAAAAGGCTATTTTATGTGTGGTGGAAATGGCATTGTGCTGCAAATTTCCATGCCTTTTGTAAAAAAAAACTAAACAAAACAAAAACAACAACCAATCATTAAAAAAAAACAATTTATAATGATTATTTTCTTAAATAGCTTCATTATAATAACTAGCTTTGTATCTTAACTTTGTCTAATTATGAGTAGCTTGGAGACTGGAAATCACTGAACTGCTATAATGCAGCCAATGACAATTTTATCTTATGAAAATGCTAATGTTTTCTGTCCACTGATCTGCATCTTCAGTAAACTAAAACACTTACCTCATAAGATAAAATCACAATAGCATCTCCAGTTCTTACCTTTAAAGTTCATACTGTCACTACTCATGAGAAATTCAAATTCAAGGATTTCAGCAGAACATTACTCTGCTAATATTAGTCTATAATTGGTTGGTAGGTGGTTCCTGTCAAGGACTGACATAACACTGACAGTCACATTGCTCTTAGTTTATGATTAATTGGTTAAATTAGAAAGATGTCATAGCTGAGGGATGGAAAGACAGCATGAGTGAAAAAAGGGGAAAAAAGAGAATAAAGAACAAAGCATTGACTTTGGGAGCTCTGCGTAGTCATCCTATCAGCATGCAAGGCGAGTGAAAGTGAGAAAAGGAAATCTGTATGAAATAAATTGAATGACCTTTATACCAACTCCATCTAATATAGCAACTATGTCCGCTGCTTCTGCTGGTCCAGCTTTGTAAACGAAAATGGTATCGACTTCTGTGGAAGTGAAATAATAACAGTCTGCAGGGTTGCTCATGATCGCGCTGAGCTAATTTACCTCAGAAGGACACCAGGCTTCGAAAATCAATATCGAATGTCAACTGAAGAAATAATAAGCAATTTAAAGAAATTCTTGTGATGCTACAGCAAGTCCTATGGGTCATGAACCCTGTCGGCACTGATGGAAAGTAAACGCCTGTGCTCGTGAATCGGAAATCATATCAGGGAAGTCAGAAGCTGGGAGATGTGACTGTATTGCTTATATGGAAAATCGTGCATGTTTAAATATGGAAAATGATTCCAGGAGCACATAATATAGGTATTTCTTTGAGGAGAAAAAAAGAGTGAATGAATGAATGAATGAATGATGTGCATCTCACCACTCACGCGCCCATCCTTCATCCTCCAGACAGTACAATTACCTTGAGCTTATCCTTCAGTACAGCACTACAATCAGCAAGACATCTCTCTCTCTCTCTCTCTCTCTCTCTCGCTCACTGAACAATCAAAGGCTTGTTTGTCCGACTTGTAAATCTCTTAAAACATGGATCCAGAGAAGCACCTCTCTCCACAATTACACATTTTTTTCTCACTTACAAGGGTACATCGACTGCGCAATCATTGTTTTTATTTTCTGTAACAAAATTTTGTAAGTGTGAGAGCAAGAAGTGGCATTACTGAGTGCAAAGCTCTTTCCGCTAAAAGCACGTCTTTTTCTCTGACTACAGATTCTGAAGCTTCCTAATGAACGAGGAAAGTGCTTCAGAGTCTGAAGAGTGAATTCACTAAACAATTACATGACATTCACATGCTGTACTTCAACACACTAACCACACACAATAAGAAGGTGCTAAATATATATTTTCTGGTATACTATTGCATCTTGTTGGTATTATTTTTCAGCACAAATGTGTCTTCCTTCTATGCTGTGCCTAACTGACAAAAATCAGTTGCCTTGTGCAATTAATTCATTAATAATTAACTTAAGTGAATGTTTGTTTACATTCAGTTTGTTTTTATTTTAGAAGTAATAATTAATTATATTACTTCATCCATTTTTTAACCTCACTTTTATGAATCTGGTGCTAAAAAACAAAAATAACAAGACATGCAAGATGTTAGATGTTTCTGAAATTAAATAAAAGCCTCTCAAGCAACAGGAAAAAGTCAATTTTACATTTTACAAACATTTCTGTTAACCCTAAAAAAAACACAGCAATGAAGTGCAAAATTCAAAATGCAGGTAAAACACCTGTAAAAAATAAAATATATATTATGTTATATTATATTATATTATCGGGTCGTCGGGTGTCTCGCCTTCGACTGTCGCCCGAACCTCTATGCACCAACCCCTTACGCTCCCTCCTGCAGGTGGTGAGCCCACAGGAGAGCGGCCCCACGTCACTCCTTCGGGCTGAGCCCGGCCGGGCCCCATCAGGGAAGGAAATCAGACCTGTTGCCGGTGCATGTTGGACTCCAGCAGGGCTGCCCTTTGACACCGGTTCTGTCCATAATTTTTATGGACAGAATTTCTAGGCGCAGCCAAGGGCCGGAGAGTGTCCGGTTTGGGGACCATACGATTTCGTTGCTGCTTTTTGCAGATGATGTTGTCGTGTTGGGCCTCCTCAGACCAGGACCTTCAGCGTGCACTGGGACGGTTTGCAGCCGAGTGTGAATCGGCTGCGATGAGAATCAGCACCTCCAAGTTCAAGGACATGGTTCTCAGTCGGAAAAGGGTGGATTGCCCACTTCAGGTTGGTGGAGAGTTCCTGCCTCAAGTGGAGGAGTGCAGGTATCTTGGGGTCTTGTTCACGAGTGAGGGAAGGATGGAACGGGAGATTGACAGACGGATCGGTGCAGCATCTGCAGTAATGCGGTCGCTGTACCGGTCTGTCGTGGTGAAGAAGGAGCTGAGCTGTAAGGCAAAGCTCTCAATTTACCAGTCAATCTACGTTCCTACTCTCAGCTGTGGGTCATGACTGAAAGGATAAGATCCTGGATACAGGCGGCCGAAATGAGCTTTCTCCGTAGGGTGGCTGGGCGCTTTCTTAGAGATAGGGTGAGAAGCTTGGTCACTCGGGAGGAGCTCAGAGTAGAGCCGTTGCTCCTCCACATGGAGAGGAGCCAGCTGAGGTGACTCGGGCATCTATTTCGGATGCCTCCAGGACCCCTTCCCAGTGAGGTGTTCCAGGCACGTCTCACCGAGAGGAGTCCCGGGGAAGACCTTAGGACACGCTGGAGGGACTATGTCTCCCGGCTGACCTGGGAACGCCTCTGGGTCCCCCGGAAGAGCTGGAAGAAGTGGCTAGGGAGAGGGAAGTCTGGGCGTCTCTGCTTAGGCTGTTGCCCCCGCGACCCAGCCCCAGATAAGCGGAAGATGGTGGATGGATGGATGGATGGATATTATATTATATTATATTATATTATATTATATTATATTATATTATATTATATTATATTATATTATATTATATTATATTATAGCACATTGTGCCCTATTTTCTTTAATATTTTTTATTATTTATTTTACAGATTTTGCATAAAGAAGACAAAAGTTGCAAGACTGAACAAAGATGAACTTTGGCAAAATCTTTTCTCCCTATCTACACTTCTTTACAGACCTCCTATATACCCTCAGACTACACTTTGAAAGCCCCTGTTGGGCTAAAACACCAGAAAACAAGTGGAATCTTTGATCAAAAGAAAACAAAGCCAGAGTCTTCTCCGGATAAAATGTTGACCATTTTGGATCTAGACATGCTGGTAATATAAGTGATGAAATAATTCACAAAATTATCATTTTACTGTATGGAAAACTAGATTAAGATGTCAAATCAAATACCTTGGCCTGTGAACCACCATAATGGGGTTTTCAGAACAACCAACCCTGCACCGTTTTGGAGTGTAATGTACTTATTGGAGGGGTTGTAAATTGAAATATTTAGAGAGACTGCTTCTTAACAATGTTGCGGCATTGTAAGTGTCAGTGAAATTGCTTCTTAGTCTTTTCCTCGGAGCACCATGCCGTATAGTGCTCCAGAACTTTCTCTTACTTTCACATGGTCTTAATAAGCACAAACCAAAAAAGCACAAGCAAACAAAAGCTCACTTAGACCTCAAACGCAGCCTCCTCTTTTGGCGCACACAGTCCCTCAGATGCTATTACTGGTGTTGATGTGTCTCTTAAAGCAGTATGCTCTTTAAAAGAGCCGAGTTGCATTTGGATGGCTTTTTGTTCCCCTTCAACACCAATGAGGCTTATGAAATATGACCTTTAAGGCTCACCATTGACATGTGATTAGATTAGAGAAACATCAGAGAATGCATCACTGCTGACGGTTCTTGGCATGGAACATTGATTCTGTTGTAAACAGTACGCCACGAGCTCAGAGAACATTTGGAGTGGATTGGGTGGGTGAGACAGCATGCTGAGATGTAGGTGGTCGCATTGGATGAGCTGTGGCGGTTGTGAATGCTGATTTTGGATTTGTGAATGTGTGTGTAACCCTCCTCCTGTCTGGTCAGAGGCCATAGTCATTATAAAGGCATGATGGGGAGTTGCCCAGCAGTGTCCAGTTGGAGAACTGCTTACTCATCGTTCTTCCTTTACTGTTTCTCACTGTGTGGCAGAGGAAGAGTCTTACCGACAGGAAGTTGAGGGTGTGTGCATGTGGATTTGTGTTTATGTGGAGGAGTAACACATTCCTTGCCATGGACATAATGGCAAAATATTTCTTGTCTGAAACATATTTTGTACCAGATAAAACAAAACTTTAAAAAGTAGTTTGAGGAGTCCAAGATTATAAAATGAGCATACATGTCAGCAAACGTTTGGCTGGGTGGAGCTTAATTCTGTCGGCAGTACTGTTAGCGATGGGCAATTTCAAACACTGCTTTTTGGAGCTTTTTAAATCTTTGCAAATCATTTGTTTAGAACCAGTTATTCAGAGCGTGTATCAAACTGCCAGTGTTAAGTAATTTCAGTAAACGAGGCATTATAACATCCTACCTGTTTTGAAACGTTTAGAAATTTCAATGGTTGGCTGATAGGAGGATGTCCGTGAACCATTGAGTCTATATGATTTTTACATAGTTATATAAATCTGTAGACATCTTTAATTGCACATTTGAATAATAAAATAAAGAGCTGCAGTTAATATTCTCTTTCTGGTCTGATTAACAAAGCCTTCTATTAAACAAACAAAACAAGTCTGCAAATTAACAAAAGAACACATTATGCAGACACTTCATATATAATGGTATTAGATGATTTGTTGATTGCATTTAATGGATTTAACAGTTCCAATAAAACATTTGCAATTGTTTTGTAAAAGGTGTTTTATGTATGGGCAGAGTTTTCATTTCATTTAGACCACTCTGACCAACAGGAGCCACCAGCATGCGGAATGCGCTTCAAACAGTGTATCAGTGAATCATTTTGCAATTGGTTTAATAGATTCTGGAAAGTTTCCCAAACACTCATGCCATTCCAAAGCAGTATGTATGTTTGCCATCTATCGAACGCAAAGGATAGAATTTAGTTGCATGAATTTGTTGCATCACTGGACTATCAAGTCTATCAAGTGGCTTAAAAACTCACCTGCTTTTTCTGTCGTTTCTGCTCACACTATGAAGTGTGCATTCCTGCCACCTACTGTTCTGGAGTGTGAAGCATTGTTTCTTTTTTAGCTCATACTCATTAGTTGTTTATAAACCTTTATCAGGGTAGACACCATATTCCATTTTATAAAGATGAAAATGAGGCTGAGAGGGATAGTCTTTACAGTGTCCATGCACTTTCAAACCTGTTTTTTTGTTTTTGTCTACTGAAAGACTGTTGTAAATATGGTCTATTAAGGTCAATTTAAGGTTATGTGAGTGTCCATGTATTGTCTTTAATCACCCAAATCAATGCAATATTTCAGAAGAATATTGTTCAGAACACACATCACTGCACATCCATTCTTAATATAGATTCTAATGAAAACATTAAAGTAATTTACCCATGCTGGTTCAAGAATGTTTTTTTCCCCACAATTGAACACAAAAAGAGAACATATATGTATATGTGTATATATATATATATATATATATATATATATATATATATATATATATATATATATATATATATACATATAGGTGGGGGTTGGATTCATATGGGTTTTGGATGACACAAGGGTGAGTAAATGATGAGAGTTTCCATTTTGGGTCAACTATTTTATGAACTAATAGAGGGTGTGTAGAGGTGACCTTTCTTCCTGTCACTCTCTCTTTGTTTTTGGATTTGTGCTGTGCCAGCATTAACACAGTCTATGTAATGCAATCAAGCTTCTGTCCTGAATGACAAACAAAAAGACGAGAGACGAGAAGAAAGAGAGGAGGTGGAGACAAAGTCAGAGGAGGATGTTAATGTTATCACTAGATTCCCATTCAATATGACTCACCGTCATATTCAAATAAAGCAGTCAGCCATCATGTACACACCATGAGGTAGGATATCATTAAAACTTGATCTTGATTATAAGTCAGTATTTTCTGTAGCTGTATTCAGATATTGTGTGTGTGTGTGTGTGTGTGTGTATGGTAAATATTGATCTAATTATATAATATTTAATCTGCTTTACTGGTGCTGTAACTGACATAAATAATCTCTGGCAAACTCTGGCAAATCACTCTGACTAAAACCCCAAAAGCTGCTGCATACTTTATGGAATCTTCTCCTGCTCACTCATTGGTTCAGATATGAACCAGAACAGTCAGAGCCAATCACAGAGCACCTTAGCCTGAGCAGTCCAGAGCCAGAGCTCTTGAAACTAAAAGGTTTTAGGGGCCGTTCACATATCGCGTCTTTTGCGCACGCAAGTTAGTTATTTCCAATGTAGGCGCGTGGCATGCGCGCTCATAATGGAAGCGACGCGGTCGTGACGCGCACGCGGTTCAGATATGAACCAGAACAGTCAGAGCCAATCACAGAGCACCTTAGCTTGAGCAGTCCAGAGCCAGAGCTCTTGAAACTAAAAGGTTTTAGGGGCCGTTCACATATCGCATCTTTTTCGCGCGCAAGTTCGTTCAGATATTGCGTTTTCCACGCGTTTTTAGGCATGATATGTGAACGGCCCCTTAGACTGTTTTTCATAGCATAATAACAACCTATTGTAAGGGAAACAGGTCAATTTAGCTCAAAGGGAATCATTTAAGATTTTAAAGGGAATTTGAACAGAATCACTGTTTCACGGCTGATCACTGAGACGCCATGCGATTCACTGAACGAGCCGTTTAACATCAAATCTGCACTGGATATTGATATCAAAAGTATAGTGAAAACACTATCAATTAGCACAGAAACAAGATCGGCAGTTTAAGACATTAACTTGTAAGCACAAAACACACAATACTTCTCTTTTCAAAATGAATAAGGCTTTTTATTAGATAAATCTAAGACATATAATCTAACACATAAACGCACGCACTCACACATTCACACAAGTTACTGGAAGATCGAAAGTTAGGGAAAGATAAGTTTAAGAGAATGGAATTGTGGAATCCCAAGTTTACAGCAATACGTGAAATTGCATAGACATGAACAACCATCAATCACTTAATTAACGCTCGCATTGAGTACCTCAATGAGGTTAAAATTCTATTACATACACCAGTAAGGTCAATCTGGAGGTACATTGCCTGTGTTCTCTTTGTTGTCGTTGATTGGCTGGAAGTTCAGTAGTCGCTGAAGTGACGTCTTGGGAAGCCCATGGTTGGGCGTTGGCTGAAGACGCAGAGTTGTGTGGCTGGTTGAAGTTGAACTCGGTTACAAAACTTAACTCAGAACACGAAACTCTCAAACAGAAAAGAAAACAAGTAAAGTTTGACGAGACTAGGTGGTGTTTCTTCTCATCGTGGCTAAGTAGCAGCAGGCGTGCAGGCCGAAGCACGCTGGAACCGCGCTCAAAGAACACTTAAAGCATGGCTAAAAGCTAAAGCTAGGAAGCAAAGCTACAAGCTAAAAGCAGGCATGACTAATAGCAGAAGCAAGGCTAAAACTAAAAGCAAGATTTTATGGTGTCCTAAGTATTTAAACTGGCCTGTTGGCCACACCTCAAATGTTGTCTTGACCAATCAGATATTGTCTTGGCTCGGGGGTATCATAAATCATATGTTATCTTATCAAGCATGTAGTCCGAATTTTCCCACTCCTGCAGGGTCTAATTTTGGACATAATTCCTATAACAAGAATATGATACATTTGACAAATAACTGATGGTCCGAACTGTTTCAAGCTAACAGATTCGATCACACACATGCCAAACATGATTATGAATTCTTTAGCTGTCCAATAGTTATTAAAAGACATACTCAAAAAGTGATTATAACATGATAGTCAAATGTGTGGGTTACATGTAAATGAATATGGAGTGAAGCGATGGACTGATATTCATTTATAATTCTTTTTGAGTTCATTTTGGTCCATATATATGTAGAAAAGACAGTTTCTGTGCCATTATCTGACATAGGGATGTTCTGTGGAGACCAGAGGTTAAAAGGCCCCCCTTAGGAATTTCAGTCTGGTTCTGCTAGGTGGGGGAAGTGTTTAAGGATGTGGTGTATAACTCTCATGGGTTTACATGTGATTTCCGACGTTGCATCTCAATTAATTGTCAAATTTGACAATCTCTTCTCCGAATTGAAATTGTCAATAATTGTTCTACTGGTGGTAATGTTGAAATATATTCTGTGAAAGAATTGGTTGGTTGGTTAAGTTGTTTCAGACTTGTGGCACTAGCAAAGATTTATGACTTCCTGTTACCTTTCTGAGGAATTTGGCTCATGTTTCAACCACAGTCCTGATCGACTCTTTTAATTTGTCTGATTCGGGTAAGATCGGCTACACTATAATTATCTAAACACAGAAGCAATGGAAACAAAGAGATGGTTCAACCAAACATTAAATTCTGTCATCATTTAATGTTGTTCTGTTAAACATAAAAGAAGATATTCTGATAAATATGTTTTTTCTTCCTTATGCATACAGTGGAAGTCATAACCAAAAACTGTTTGTTTACCACTATCATTCAAGATATGAATCTTATGTTCCACTGAAGAAATAAATGCATACAGGTTTGGAATGACATGAGGGTGAGCAAATGATTGCATTTTCATTTTTGCCTGCACTATCTCTGAACTCTTATCTCGATAAAATGAAAATATGTGTAACAAAAATGCAGTTCTAAGCTCAAGTTAAAACGCTAGAGCAAAATTCTTCATTATCTGTCCCACATCAATATGTATTTTGTAAAATGTAAATGTTGTAATGTTGAAGTATATGACTCATTAATAACTTTATATTAACATTAATAACATAACTGATGTGGCTCCATCAATGACAATTATTTTATGTATTGTAAGCATCATATATGCTTATAAAAGTACATGAACAATAGATGAACATACAGTTGTCCTCAATGTGAAAAGATGGAAAAAACGCAGAAGATGCTAGAAAAACAAAAAAGGATTTCTCTAAAGAACAGTGGGCAGTTTACCTGCTCAGGACAAACAAGGGACTCATGAACAACTATCACAAACATCATTGATCATTCAGGTAAGAACACTCAGCAATAAGATTCAAGGAAATTTTTCACTTCTTTTGTGCTGTAAACATCTGTAATTCGAAACGCCTTATTCATAAAAGTAACATGCTATTTTTTGATTCCTCCTATTTTGTTATAATTATTAACATCTTTCATATTCTGCAAGGGGTATTTAAAATCGTGAGTATAACTGTATGGTACTGTTTGCATGTTTTATAAAATGCAACACTCAGTTTTACAGAAAATGTACAGTAGCAGTGTCCCTGCTCTATATTTTTAGCCACTGAGGGTTCCTGGCCTGAAAAAAGGAAGAAGATCTCTGGCTTAAAGAACTCTAAATTACTCACATAGAAGCTCTTCTCTAGTTTGCCCTCCTTACTATGTCTATTTCTCTTTTTCTGTGACCTACAGAATTAGTCTGTAGCTAATGAGGAAAGAAGAGGATTAAAATTGCAGCAGATTAATTGCACTCATCAGCTTTGGTAATAATGTGACGTGTTTTTCGGGTGTTAATGTAAACTGCATTACGAACTTTTAGACTAAGACAAAGAGGGAATGAGAGTAAAATAGAGCCAGAGAGCTGTTTGCCCGTCTTGATTAATGGCATTGGGAAACTTCTGTGTTCTTGTGAGGTACAATGGGGAAGTATTGATGAGCTTACAGAATGTTGAAAAGCTGATTGGAAAGAATTGCATAGTCTCTTCAGGACATATTGATTGGGGGAAACGGAAACACGGGGCAAGGGTCTAAACCTAAATTCACAATCAAACCCCCACTGTGCTCTTGTTGAAAGGCATATACAAGTAGCTCTTCAAATGCCGGTGTAGAAGTGCATGGCAATCACCTCTTTGATTTGAGGACTGACTGTAGGAGGGCTCTTACAGAACCAGTGCTGCCACTATATAGCACAACACCTATTGAATGAAAGAAAACAACATCACAGTATTAACAATAAAATTAAACTGTGAGTTTATTGAGTGTTTATTAAGCAACAAATAATTATAGTGCTGTTCTTTGTTCTGGCCTTTGTGTTTGGTGTCCTGTGTTAATAGTGTATTTGGTTGGTTTCCTTGTGATAGTCTTTTGTTTTCATTCCAGCACTTTATATATTTATATATCTCGATAGTTTTTTTTTTCACACCTTTTAATAAGCTATAATAGTTTAACCAAAGATGAGAGTTCTGTCATTTTACCCTAATTTTACTTCAGATACAGTCAATCCATACCGCATGCTGCATTTTATTTTCCTGAAACAAAAGTACATAGTGAGCCAAACAAAAACACCATAAACTCAACAGGCTCATTAGAAAAACCTAACTAACTAACTACATCTACTTTAGAAAATTTACATTTTTTTAGCATTGAACTTACAAATCATGTGCTATGTTAGAAATGTTTTGAGATCTTAACACTGCTGTATTGAGACAGGAACCACACAAAATAAGTATTTTATTAATAGCTTGTAATCACAATCAGCATCATAATCTGCCCCTGTAATCACTGTTTGTGTGAAAAGGAATACAAGTTGTGTGTTTTAATTGCCTCTAGTATTTATTTTAGCTGGAAACTACAGTGAACTGTATGTACTGTATAAGCCTATACATTTTCAGAATTTTGCAAAAAAACGTGGATATAATAGGCATGTTTTTCTGATGAGCCACTGTTGCCGAAAATAGTTTATATACGATTTGTATGCCATAGATTTTTTTCAGAAGCAAATATATATATATATATATATATATATATATATATATATATATATATATATATATATATATATATATATATATATATATATTTTTTTTTTTTTTTTTTTTTAAATTTTTTTTTGTGGAACGTAAGGAAAAAATAATAATTAAATAATTATTCATTATAGATTATAATTTTTCCCTTCAATAAAACTCATTTGTGTTCTGATTAAAGAATGGTGGATGTCAGTGCACCAAAACCATTGAAGGTGAATAAAAACAGTAGTATTTAATTATTATTATTATTATTATTAGTATTCCTACACCTACAAGATTATTTACATGAAATTTCATATGAAGTTTCATATTTTATTGAGTAGAAATGTTCTAAATAGATCACTTGACTTAAGAACAAAATCTTTTATGAATTATTTTTTTTCTCTCTGTTCTCCTCCACACATTTCTCAGTATACCCTCAAGCTCTAGGCAGAACATTACCAACCATCAGCACCAGCCAGAGTGATGCCGACACAGAAGTCCCTGCACTATACATGTCATACCTCCAGGCCTTACACACACACACACACACACACACACTCAAACAATTATCCATGACAGTATTTCAAGGGCTAGTTTTCACTGTAATGCCTCATGAGCTTGGGTAAGGGTTATCAGAGTGAAAAAGGGTGCTTTAATTTGTTCTTCAGTCATCATAAATTTGCTGAGACTGTTCAGTGGGAAAGGTCCTTCCAACAGAAAATATTCAGCAATGAAATATATCCACTGTTTTTCGCAGTGCTGAATTTAAAGGTAATCATTCAAACTTGTCAGTAAGTTTATATTAGGTTTCTCAACAGGAAACTGGGTGTTTGTGACATCTATTGACCTGATTCTACACATAATCAAAAACATGTTATTTCCTTCCGCAACAACTGAATTAAGATTCCAGCAATGTCCTGATAATTTTTTTTTTTTTTGGCTTGGTGAAACAGAAATGTGTTTATTAAAGTGTTCCTAAGCTCCGGTTAACCTCAGACAAGGTCATTTATTTCAGCTGCCTGTCGTAGTAGTGTTTACCCATTTCAAGGTTGTTGCAGTGATGTATTGGTTTACAGAATCCTATCAGCCTTGCTATTACGGACAGACTTTCTAATTTTGTTCAATTCGAGCTGGCATATGGCGGCATAACCAAGCAGAATGTACTGTGTGCAAGGAAGTAACAGGCATAAGTATTGTTAAAAATGTAGAAAATGCCAGAAGGAACAAGGAGGGTGGAAGATATCAGCAACTTGTGAGTTTATCACAGGCTTTTATGCATTCTTTTGTACTTTATAAGATATTACACATTTTGAGCGTTAAATAATGTTAAATAATGAAGGCGTCTTCTCAAAATGAATGAAGCCTGGATTATTTGGTTTTCCTTTTTCATGCTTTCTTAAGACTATATAATTTTGAGGTTCCTTTTCTACAAAAGCAATGAAAAGAAAAGAAATGTCAGTATGATTGATGTGGATATACAATAACAATGTAGCTTTTTGACAGCCAAAAGGTGTGCATTGACAAGTTTGAGTTGCAGTTTATTAATTAGTTATTTATTCGCATTGATTTCTTACTCATTAGCATGACAATTCAGCAGCGTTCTCTCTAATGTCAAAGCACACAGGCTCATTGAATAAAAATGAAGAATCAATGAACACACATGGAAACAAACGCTCAATTTAATGAACCAAGCATTCGATTACAATGAGATGTGAATGTTTTTCTAGAATCTAGCATTTATTCTACGCGCCTCCTAAAACGTAAAAAAAAAGCTGCTCAGTATTATCTTCTTGCTTTATAAAAGCAAGCTCACACGGATTCTGCTATATTTTCAAATACATTAAATATATGAATACATTTTTTTCCGTTCTTTTTTTTTATTATTGGTTTTAAAGGTAAAATTAGGAAATATATAAACTAATGGATGCCGAAGACTAATTGAATAATATTTATTTTGATAAAAAAAAAAAAAAAAAAAAACTTAAATTGAAAACTAAATAGCAGGTCGAGTGAGGACATTTGTAGAGATATTTCTCTTGTTCTACCTGTCACTGCATACTATTAACTATTAACTATATACTATTATATAGAACATACTAGAACATGTCAAGATTAACAAATTAACTCAATATATCAAATAGTTCACAGCTTAAATATTTTTTATTTTTTTTTGTACTGCTCAATATCTGCTCCATATCATCATTGTTGCCATAACAACTAGAAAAGATTGGGCTTTTCACATATGACACTCATCACTCTTGGATTTAAGTGCATATCCTGTGAATCATATTTCTCTTTCAAATTTATATTAGACATCTGATGACAATAATATTCTACAATACAGTAGCAAATAAAATAGTCACTTCATTGGGTTTTATTTGTGACACGAATTGCACAAAATTACAAGGACAGGCTTTGCTCTTCTATTCTTATAAGCCTCAAGAGATACAGAGATACTTCAAAAAACTGAGGAAAGAAATGCTAATGGCTAGCTCAAGTATCAAATTACATTCATATATACAGTACAGTGAGCTCAGAGTCTTAGCAATTTAGGGGTACCAACATATAAGGCATATTTTGACATAAAACGGTCCATTTTAGAACTAGCCCAAGGGGCTAAAATAAAAATAAATATGCTCAGTAATTGGACTTCAGCTGGTAAATCCATTCTAATCTATGTAGATAGGCTCCTACAGTGTTGTGCTTCATTAGAATGCTCTTCTCCAGCAGTCAGTTACTAGTCACCAAACCACACCACTGGAATAATGATGTGGATGTATTTACTGACAGTCAGGTGGAGAGCACACAAGCACTTCCTGCTACACCGGCTGGGAAATGGTTGTGGGATCTGCTAAAATGCTTAATTTTGGGAAAGTAAAACCATTAAAAGAGCAATGACACTGCAGCTAACGAGACTCTTGGAGGTTCTTGGTTTGTGAAATTCTAGAATTCTCTAAGCCATGAACATGTAATAATGAATGCATAAATGTGTCTGCTTTCCCTGTCCTCCCAAGGGGACAAGTCATTTATTCTGTTTCATGTTTAGCCTGTGGAGTGACAAGATAATGACACCGTCATCACTCACAGTTCGGGCGGATTGGAAGCTTTAGGCACAAAAGTGCAGCTTCTGACGCCGCTTGAATCTGACCTGGACAGATTGAGGAAGAAGGACAGTCTACCCACAGACAGCTAACCTTTACCTAAGTGATGAGCTTGCTTTTAAAAGCTCAAATCTGAATATGAAGCATTTTGCGTTTCACCCAGAAGCTGAAGATTCACTGGTCTCCTAACTTACAAATGTAGGAAATTAAATGTTCCTCTTACTACATTAGGTGGGAAAGAGATGTGAATGAAAATGATGACAAATAAAATGGAGAGATCTTAAGAGCCATTATCATGGCTGTAAAATATTGGCACATTCGGTGGTATAAAGAGGATTCATTTCCTCCTTAATAGTCCAGTCTTTGGCTTTTTCTCTTTGCCAGAGAAATAGCCATGGTAATATTCTCTACAAAGAAGTGACTTTTGCTGTAGAATAATGAATGCAGAGAGAGAGAGAGAATCTCAAATAATTGTTGTACTTACCTGTATTTTGAATTATGCAATGAATGAATTGGGTTATAGGAAATTTCTAAAATCACCAGTACAGTTTCTGGTTTTCTGTGTTTTTTTTTTTTTTTTTACTGATAGTGTACAATGTCTAAAAAAATGTATATCCTGTGCTGCTAACTGAAACTTTGCTTAACGAGAAATAAGAGTTAATCAGATTAAGCAGACATTCAATGAACAAATAAATCCAGTTGAGGACAAATAAACATGTTGAGATCATACAAAAAAATCCAGTGCATGATGTTCTCTTGATTTTTTACTTGATGTTTAATCTTAGGGCAAAGCTTAAAATCTTAGTTTTATAAGGGAGTTGAGGAAAGGTCAAAAAGTTCAATGTAAAAGTAAAAAAAATAAAAAAATAAAATAAATAAATAAATAATGTTGCCGTGCTATTTTGAGTTTTCTTAATTTTTGCAAAACAGATTTTCCTATGATATTGATCTAGGGCAAAGGTTTTTTTCAAAATATGCATTAAAATAATGAAACTGAAGGACAGCAAGAATTCAAAAGACATCTAATGTTTTAAACAAATCCATTCTCTGGCAAATTCTCTATATCCATGCATTCCTGTCAGGCATTTCTGCCAGCAGCTGCCCTGTTGATTCTCCACAGTATTCCAGGAAGCACTGGAGGGCTGATATGCCCGGGAAAGACAAGCAGTCCTGTCTCCCGAGGCCTTGCTACCTCACTGCTGTGGGTTGGAGGTTGGAGGTTGTCTCTGTGTCCCTTGAGCATGCATGGCCAGTGGCTGTTTAACTTTTCCACTACGGTTCAGGAGCAGAGAGCACCAGAATTGAGATTCAGTTGTAAACTGAGTAGCTTTTGTGTGTGTGTTTGTGGTATAAATTCCATAAATAGATTCACACAACAGACTTTCATTTGCTTGACATTACACGCATCATGCGTGTGGATGTGTTACAAGCTATTATTTATTGACCTAGTGACTGACATAGGTCAAGCAAGAAATCTCTATATTTGCAGCTCATACTGTGAATGCAGGGTAGCTTAGAGTTACATGTGCTGGATTGATGTTAGTGCATCAAAAGCACAACTGGTGTCAAAGGTTTTCATAAGAAAAGCGTGAAACTGCTTGCATATTACACCGCTGATTAACACTTATTTAAATGTCATCCTATCATACGGGGGACTGTGGTTAATAATGTTGATTTCAGTCTGTACCTGAAAGCAAAGATGCATTTCCAAAATCTAGCCTTCAGTTTCCTGAGTGTGGTTTGTTGAACTCTTAAATATCCCAGAAGTGTGGGAAAATAAATTAGAAGGCATTTTTTTTTACTCCTCAAACAATCAATAAGTCCATCCATCCATCCATCCAGTTATTTTAATACATTTGTTTAAACATTTTAAGACAAATTAATATACAAATGCTGATACAATTATTTCCCATGCGAGCCAAAAACTATGGACATGGTTTTATCTATTATGCTGTAGATTTCAGATTTTAGAGTTTAATTATTTGAACAAAGTTTCTGTCATTTCTGAGTGATACACATTAGTAATGGTGTTTTGTTCCTGAATAAATCAGTGTTTTTGAATGAAACATCTGAGTGAATGATTCAATGTCTCACTGATAAAGAAAGAAAGCACATACTTCCCTATATATAGTAGGCCAAAAACAAATGTGACAAAAAAAGTATGTCCGAATTTTCAATAGTCATAAAAGTGTAGGCAAGAACATACTTAGATGACTTACTACTTCTGGCGTTATTCTGAAGTGTAGATTCCCATGAGGCCACAGGAAAGGATTTCTGAATGACAGTTAAGTGAAGCAATTGACTCTTCAAGTCATGTGATAATGACAACATGGAGAATGCACTTTGTCCAGATTACATTATAGAAATAGAATGCACTCCTTTTGCCTTTATAAAGTAATTACGTGTTCCTGCTCAAGACAGTATTTGATTTTAGACGCAGCCAGCATCCTGATTTTTTCTTGAATTAATCTGTTCTTATAAATGAACTGATTGAATGACTGATTCAATGAATCACTCATAAAGACAGGAACTTGTCATCCCCGACTGGTGTAACAATATAAGACGCAGAAAGACTGAAATGACACTGAATTTATGAAAAACTAAAGGCTTTAATGTACAAGTATTATAATTGTATTTTAGTATGCTTGAAAGAAAACAAAAGTTAAACAATAAAGACATGATTGCTTGTTCAGGTCTCTTTAGAGAACCGTATTGCTTCTCTCTCTCTTTAGTTACTCTTGCAAAGTACTTTTGACTTTGCAGCTCACTTTTCAGGAGATTGTGAAAAGTTTTGTTTTAAATCTTGAGGAAACAGTAATTAGAAGTACAAATTTGTTACATTCTCCAAAGCATTCCTTAATTAAGCATATTCAATTAATTTTGACTTATGTATAGTCGTTATTTGATCTCACTGTAGTACAGTCACTTGACAATTACATGCCAACTATTACAATTGCCACAAAAACTCAAAGAAGAAAAATAATATCAACAAGATCCAAATGATAAACAAACATCCCCCCACACTCTTTCAATCAGAAACTAAACAGCATATAACATGTTTCTTCAGGCAATGATTAACTCAAACACTCTCAGTATATGTGTGTGTGTCTGTGGTGCAGTGGCATATTTCAGGATTATGACTTTCTAATAGCCACATTAGCACTCTGAATGGTTGGAAAAGTGTTTCTCATGTCCACTGATACAGATTGCAGTAGCAGGGTAACGGGTTGGGATTTAAGAAGCAATTTCATCCATTAGATTAGAAAAGATTAGTCTTACAGATGGTAACACATCAAGATGAGATGGCCAGAGGTCTCAAAGAAAAGCATATATAGAAATAATGATTACACACAGACGTCTTATTCATACTCCGTCATATTTATACACTGATATTATGGAGACAGCTCCCATCCTCAGCTAGCTTTGCTCTCTTCTCCATGTTATAAAATAAATTCAAATGAATGAGGATAAACATTTTTTCATTGACATTTTGAATTATATTTCTATTAAAATTATGTTCATGTTTCACCTATTGTATCTTAATATTTTTGTAAAGATAAGTGCTGTATTAATGTAGTTTTGGAATACACATAAGATTAATAGTTATATTACACACAGTATAATGCATTTCACTGTGCTTCTTATAACACATTAGAATAGTGTGCACATGTTCTTATATGTATTGTTTTAAATCATTACACACACACACACACACACACACACACACACACACACACAATATGAAAAATATGGTTAATATTACTTATCAATGAAACCAGAAAATGTAACTGTTCTGTCTTCTCCATTTTATAAAATTAATAATATATATTTTTTTTTAAATAATTGTCTTTGGTGATGAAGTGGAAGGAATGACATTTTAAAATATATACACATAAAAATAAATAATGTTAATGTGATCATTCTTTGTCAATATTTATTGTAGAGATAAGTGCTGTGCATTAATGTAACTTTGCATTGCATGCTTCAATAAAATATAATACTTTCAAAAAGGTGAAATGTGCATCATCAAATGTAACCGCAGGTTTTTCAGACATTCCCAGGGTTTCATTGGACGGACAAACAGATGGTTCAGCTGATGAGGCAGAGCAAACAGAGCCATGTTTTATTACGCTGCTATAAATCAGCCTAAACTGGTTTAGTTATAGTTGTCTCTATACATTAACATTCTTTTAATATATATTAGCAAATATAAAATAAGCTTACACTGAAAGAGTAACCATTATTTATACAAGAAAACTTTGCAGTTGTTTCCTTAAATTTAATTTAAACACCAACTGCATTATGAATGCCATGATGCAGTTAGGATGTCATCTAAATGTTTCTCTGAATTGTTCGGTCCTGAAAAGAAAATTGCCCTGTGGGGACATGTGCTGTATGCAAGTTTTTCTCTCTCCATCGGTGTGTGGTTTCCCCTAGTCAAAAATGAAAATGAAGGGTTTTTTTATTTTGAGAGGTTCTAATTATGTTTTTTTCCTCAACATGTGATGCTGGGCTCCACTCCACCGCTCGGCCTTCAGTGATTTTAGCTGGCAATGTGCCGGATTCTGGCCTTACATTAGCCCTGACCCACTCTTATTTTGTTTTACATTTAAAAAACAAGTTCAATTTTATTTTTCTACTACTAAATCATTTATTTATGGGAGTAAAAAATCTCTAGTAAAAAATTGGTCTCATCTGAGCCAGGAGAGAAATATGCACAGATAAAGCACTGTTTGCAAGTAAAAAAATAGTCCAGAAAAGTTTTAAATATGTTGGTGGATTTTAATGTGAGAGGACAACTGGGGATACACTTTTTAACTGGAGGAAGACTGGTTTTTGGTACTGGTTTTAAGTCTTAATGATTACAAACACGCAGCTTTTCGCTTCACAAAACTGATGAACTGGAGTCATGTCGATTTTTTTTGTAGATTATTGCAATGTTTTTATCAGCTGTTTGGACCATCATTCTGATGGCACCCATTTACTGCAGATGGTCTATTGGTGAGCAATTGGGTTATCAATTGGCTGATGCAATGTTAAAATGATCCAAATCTGTTCTGCTGAATAAACAAACTCATCTATCTCGGATGGCCTGAGGGTGAATACTGTACATTTTAAGACCCTGTAATTGTAGTTTGAATAAATGATTCCCCAGCTGAAAAGGCCACTTAAGGAAACTAATCTGCAAAAAAATGGCTTGTTCTGTACGAGGCAAACTGTGTGCTGTTTATGACTGTGAGGCAAACAACTGTGACTCACCTAATAAAGTAAGGCGAGATTTCTTTCAAGTTTAAACTTTTGGTGTTTCATTCAGTTTGAATAAAATTCATGCACTGAAATGGCTTTGAAAAAGAAGAAGAAGAAGAAGAAACCTGACAGGACTGAGAGAAGGTACAACATTTGATGGAGAATGAGGTTAAAAAATCCAGTTTTTCCATCAAGCAGTTGTCTGTCAGCTTTGGTGCTGCAGGATAGTACATCAAAGAGAGAAAAAGAGACTGGCAGAAGAAGAACAAAGCTGGAACAGTTTAATTTCAGGGCTGCTCATGTAGTTGACTTTACAAGGTTCAGTCCAGCACCCATGAGTACAGACACAAAGAAGAAATGCAATATTAGAGCTGTCAATTGACTTAAATGTTTAATTTGATTGATTTACATGATATGGTGCTTATTTATTGCATGTCAGTATTTAATCAGTGTTTGAGATAACTCCCCATGTATATTATATGTATTATAATATATTGTTATTCTATACATATATAATAATTATTTACAAATAATAAATATTACTGCAAATACACTAAATTTGTCAAATACAGCAAATCTGAAGTATGCAGAACCCAAAATAATTTGCATTAGCTGCAGTAAACTGATATTTTTTCTATAGCAATAGAAAACAAATTTTGTGTGTGCTAATAATATAAACTTATTAATGAAACATAACCAGATGGATTTTGTGTAAAAACTGTACATTAATCCATTATGTAAATAATGGCATTAAATTATCGTGCTAATTAAACAAATAATTGCTTTACGACCGATTTACAAAGAAACAGTTTTACTTGTGTTTTGTGAATGAGGCCCCATTAGCAATCTTGTTGAACACTTAACCTGAAATGAACACTATTTTTTGTTTTAAAGTCAATGGGGATGAAACCTTAAAAAGCAACCTTATTCTCAAGTGATTCTCTTAATCTGCTGCCCCTAAATCACTTCTTTATAAGCTCCAGATTTTAATTAGAGCCTTTAACCATGTACACAGCACTCACTTGTGTGAGTCATTTGGACAATTAATTAGTCAGATAGGTCTCACGGCCTTCTGAATCTTTTTAATTGTTAGTTGCTGCCGACTTCACTGTTTTTTATATTCTGACTATATTTATTTGCACATATAATTATTATCCACATGCGGGAGTGCTGAATAACACAATGAAAAGTTTGGATCCTGCATTACAGGCTAACTTTTGTCCTATGTCAAACTTGACTTTTCTTTCCAAAATTTTAGAGAAATCAACTGCAGTCTTATTTGACTATCAATTCAATCTCTGAAAAAATTCAGTCTGGTTTTGAATCCTGTCACAGTACTGAGTCAGCTCTTTTAAGAGTTTTGAATTCTATTATGCTAATTACTGACTCTGATCAGTCTATGGCTCTGGTTATGTTAGACCTCAGTTCTACCTTTGATTTAGTTGATCATAATACAGTAATATCACATCTTGAAACATGTGTTGGCCTTCAGGGCATGGTGTTGAAATGGTTTTGTTCATATCTCACTAATAGGAGGTATGTTGTTAGTATTGGAAACTAATCCTCATCTGATACATATTTAAAGTCTGGTGTCCCTCAGGGCTAAATTTTTGGTCCGTTAAAGTTTTCTCTTTATATGCTACCTTAAGGATCTATTTTTAAAAAGCTCTTTTCATCTTTATGCCAACGACAAACAAATCTACTTTTTTGTCTCTATGAACTAAAACTTTCTTAACCCTCCATGAAAGTAATTATTTTTATTTTTTTTGGCACAAATGACATCTCCATATAGAACAACATGTGCAAGTAACGTAGGTGTTTGGTTCAATAATAATCTTAAATTTGATAGATAAGTGCGGTGGTCAAGCTCTGTTTTTTTATGATCTTTGTCTTCTGACGAAGCCCAGGTAAGATGCCTCTGACGTTGTCTGTTGTTCAGGAAATTCCTTGACACGTCTATGTGTGGTGGCTCTTGATGCCTTGACCCCAGCCTCAGTCCATTCCTTTTGAAGTTTACTCAAATTCTTAAATCGATTTTGCTTGACAATCTTCATAAGACTGCGGTTCTCTCGGTTGGTTGTGCATCTTTTACTTCCCTTTTTTCCATCCACTTAACTTTCTGTTAACATGCTTGGATACAGTACTCCGTGAGTAGCCAGCTTCAATGGCAATGAATGTTTGTGGCTTACCCTCCTTGTGAAGGGTGTCAATGATGGTCTTCTGGACAACTGTCAGATCAGCAGTCTTCCTCATGATTGTGTAGCCTAGTGAACCAAACTGAGAGACCATTTTGAAGGCTCAGGAAACCTTTGCAGGCATTTTGAGTTGATTAGATGATTGGCATGTCAACATATCCTAATTTGTTGAGATAGTGAATTGGTGGACTTTTGTTAAATGTGAGCCAAAATCATCACAATTAGAAGAACCAAAGACTTAAACTACTTCAGTCTGTGTGCATTGAATTTATTTTGTACACAAGTTTTACAATTTGAGTTGAATTACTGAAATGAACTTTTACACGACATTCTAATTTATTAAGATGGACCTGAAATTGTTTTCAATTTAGCTCTCCATATAAAGTGTTTGCTTTGTCTTCAGTGTTTGATAATGGCAAAATTGCTATTTACTATTTGAACACTGAAAACACACACACACACAAACAAAATACTACAACTATCTGAACTCTCACCCCACTTCATTGGTGAGGGCAATATATTGCACTTGAAAGATAAAAAGTGTTATTTTGTCCTTTGTTTTAATGCTGCTATGGGTATAGACGTGTCTGCTGTTGTATGTTGTTGGGTTTGACATTTACTTTGATGTAGTGTTTGTCCTCCAGAGTTTTTCAGGTATTTTAAGGCCGATGTTTCTGATTTCTATTGTTATTGCTGACCTTCTTTGTTATTTCAGCAATGGCAGTGTCTGAGCAGTCTCAGGATTTTAGTGATGTGTTCTGTGAAGGTTTGTTTTTATGCTTTGATCTTTACCCAGGTATCATCCACATATCTGAAAGTGGCTTGAGTTCTTGAGCAGGGCCGTGCAGAGACCTTTGGAGGGGCAGGTGCTCAAAGTATAAAAGGGGCACATGGGACAAGACTTTAAATAGCGCGGTTCAAAATATCAATACAGAAATATATTGTGATGCATTCCTTGTCGATTCACGTGTCGATATGGATGATTATGTATTGATACGGCAGCAAATGCTGTGATGCAGTTTTGAAAAAGAAACAGATTAGAAGAGACAATTTTAAGTTTAAAAGTAAAAAAAAAATAAAAATAAAAATAATTATTTCCACCTAATAATAACTCTGGGATTAGAAACTGAAATGTCTTAAATTGTCCCAACCTGATGGCTTTTTCTTCTCTGTTCAACAGAATAATTAAGAAAAGGTGTTATAGTAAAAACTATAGAAAATACTTGTGCCTCTACATTTCCCTCTTTCTCACCAGCCTCTGTCTCCTGGCTTGCAGTTCCCTGCTCTCTTTCTGTCACTTGTGCCTCTACATTTTCCTCTTTTTCTTCCTCTATCTCCATCTCCTCATCTGATCTATTACTTTCCACTCTCTGTCCATCTAGGAACAAGGCACAATTTACTATTTCAGCATTAATCTATTATTTTAACCATCAGTACTACAGTTGCACCTAATCGACAATAAGTCCACCTTAAATATTGATACAAAACATTAAACAACTGATACACTGGAATATAGTGATTAATATTATTATTACTGTAGTAGTTCTTGCTGTCTAAAATTGAACACCTTTGCAATGTTAACAAATGACAGGCTACATGTGTTATTCATCTCCTTGACACTGCACTTTGATGGCAGGTCAGGTATATTATGCATTTTATATTGACATTGATATTTGTTAATTTATTTCCAGAGAGATATTATTGAGTTTACAGGTTAAAGTGGTCTTGCTGTCATAAACACTGTTGCTATTGTAGAAAAAAAAATATATTTGTGTCACATTTAAAATATAATTATATTTTATTTCATTTCTGAATTGTTTTTATTTTCATATAATGATAATTCAGAGTATGAGAAAATCTGAATAAGCCTTACCAGTGTTATGATAATTATTTTTAAGGCACTCTGCGTGTTAAAAAATAAATAAATACTGTAATATAATAAAAGTTTAGTCAAATAACATAAAAAGACCAGACCCCTCGATCAGGGGCGTCATGCATTCATGATTTTTGAGGGGGCACATTGGGGGGTATAAGTCATGCTATAGCACTGTATAACTGATATAGGATTATGCTTTATTTATTTTTCCTTTAACTCAAAACAATTCTAAACATGCTTAATATATCAGGAAATATCTTGATTCTCAAACGTGAAAGTAAACGCGTTTTGCACCTTTATAGATTCTTATTTGATCAATATATGGAAAAGTAGTGTAATCTATTAACTACACATAATACCCCGACTTTTTACTTAAGTGCCATATAATATTTTCAATATGACTAAATTTGCATTTAATGTAAATTTCAATAACAATATTGTAAGTTACTTATTTTAACACTTTCATTTTACAGAGAGTAAAGAAAATTTAAATTATCAAAAAAACATTTTCATTCAGTCTAGCCAGAGTTCAGGCACTCTCAAAAACTCCCATTAAAATCAATGAAGCACTTTACATTACATTATGCACATCTGCACTTTTGTTGTTTCTGATGAGAGAATTCGCTAAATAATTCAGTCAGCGAGCAAGTGAACAAAACACCGCGTTTCAGTGACGACTCTTCTGCACGTCTCTGATTGGCCATTGCATTTATAAGCGCAACAGAATCGTTTCTGATTGGTTATCATGAAGCGTCATACGAACGCGTCTGTCTCTGGCTCAGCGCCAGCCAGCGAACACAGATTTGAATTTAGCATTGAATTTGGAAGCTGCATTTAAAATCCACTTTGCCCAGAACTCTTTGAATGGGCATGACGCCTCTGCCCTCGATGCCTGTGAAACGTTTCTCCCTCAAACAGCACGCTAACGTTACTTCTACACTACAGCTACACACTGCAATATAAACAACATATCTGCATGTTCTCACATCACGTCGTTCTTGTAAAATAATAATAAGTAAATAAATATCAAAATCACTTCGCTGAGAATGAAACACCACTTACCAGCTTCCGCGGTGTTGAAAATATCCTCTGGCAATTAAAAAATGCGCGCGCGGCGTGACGAATCTTCCCGGTCGTGGTCAGGTGAAAGGTCATGTGGGTCATCTTATTGACGGCTAAATTATTATTCAGAAATTTTACAAAAATTTAGATTGGGCATGGGCAGGCATTCACAAAAGGGTACGTTATGACAAAAAAAAAAAAAGAGAAAATTTTGCTTTGACAAAAGGGCACTTTGGGCACCAAGGGGCAAAGGGGCAAGTGCTCAAGCACCCAACGCCCCGCCCTCTGCACGTGCCTGTATCTTGAGTTACTGGGGGAACCATTGAAAAACTATGTTTTGTCTGTAGTAATATAATCTTTGTGCAGGATATAACTGACATTTAGACACAAATTCTTTCCTTGTACATATTTTCAAAATGTATTTATACACTTAGTGGTGTACGACTAGCCTTACGCAGTAAAAAGGCTGTCAGTGTAGAAGCAAAATGCAAGCCTGTTGTTGCAGTTACGTTGCAGCATCACTTACTTTCAGCTTACGCAAAATTTCACTGTAGTCACCATTGTTTTCCATCATTTGCATGGTTATTAGACATGTGATATGAAATGGAACTCATAATGTTTTCAGATCAATAACACAGAGAAATATTCAAGCTTGCGGCTCTCAGATCATACAAATGGGAAAATGACATGACTAATTGTTTAGGGAGTAAAATCCATTACCTACAGCCAGCAGAGAACAAAGCAATGCAGAGGAATGAAACTCATGAACAAATGACACATCATCAACTATAAGTAAGAGCTCGCCATGTGTTTTTTTTTTTAATTATTATTATTCAGGAAATCCACAACTTCTGTCTCATTCATTCTCTCCTTTTCTCCAATTTCTACATTTTTTTTTTTTTTTTGTAGGCCTACCAGAATGCAAAATATAACTAGCTATCAGCAATATTAACAAAGCTACAATAAAGATCACTTTACCAACAACACAATGGTCTGGCATGCAGCAAAACAAACAGCAAATAAATACCATTTCAAATTAAACCTCTGTGTTTAACCACAAAGTCTTTGTAACAGCTCAGATACTGAGGTATCAGGTTGAAGTTGTATAATTTTCCCCAATCTTAAAATTATAATTAAGCTGATAAGATATTTTAGACCTGGCTGGAATCTGATTTGTGGTCTCAAGAGGTCTTTGTGGTCTTTATTAAATTATATTAAACAACTTTGATTTATTTATTTATTTTTTTGTCTTTTATTCCAGCTGTTGGAAAGAAAAAAATGGAATTCATTTAATTCACAAGAAATGAATTAATGCAATCATGTAATGTGCTACTTTTTAAGGTCCCCAATACTATCAAATGGATGAAAAACTGTATGTGAATCTATTTTAATGAGATCCAGATAATTATATTGTTTATATATATATATATATATATATATATATATATATATATATAAATAGCAGTAATTTGAGGCTTGTTATAGATGCAGTCTCCTGAAAAAAAAAAAAAAAAAAAAAACCTGTATGTTCTATTATCCAATTGATATTAGTTATAAATGAAAATGTTTCTGTTTGTTTGTAAACCTATGCTATAACACTGTATGTTGTGTTTACTGAGTATTTCCTCTCAGGCCCCAAGTCTGCCATGTCACTATTGGCTTTATTCACACAACACTATACTTGTTCTGTGTTTGCCTGAACTTTGGCTTGAGGGTGATTTATAGCCCTGTCATTTGCTATTCTAGTAATTGCTCTGGAGTGCGACAGACAGACTGGAATTATATTATACAAACTGAAGCTGCGGAACAGCATCTTTACATGCATTCTGGCAGATGAATGATGCACAAACAAAAGATCCAGATTTTCCCCCAAGGGATAGTTTATAGTGTACGATTCTGGGAAAATATGGTTAAGGTATGAAGTGTGGTTCTGGTTGATCCCAAAGGCCCAGAATAA
>NW_020528531.1:0-73573 GCF_003368295.1 Carassius auratus
GTACAGTCACTTGACAATTACATGCCAACTAATACAATTGCCACAAAAACTCAAAGAAGAAAATAATATCAACAAGATCCAAATGATAAAACAAACATCCCCCCACACTCTTTAATCAGAATCTAAACAGCATATAACATGTTTCTTCAGGCAATGATTAACTCAAACACTCTCAGTATATGTGTGTGTGTCTGTGGTGCAGTGGCATATTTCAGGATTATGACTTTCTAATAGCCACATTAGCACTCTGAATGGTTAGAAAAGTGTTTCTCATGTCCACTGATACAGATTGCAGTAGCAGGGTAACGGGTTGGGATTTAAGAAGCAATTTCATCATTAGATTAGAAAAGATTAGTCTTACAGATGGTAACACATCAAGATGAGATGGCCAGAGGTCTCAAAGAAAAGTATATATAGAAATAATGATTACACACAGACGTCTTATTCATACTCTGTCATATTTATACACTGATATTATGGAGACAACTCCCATCCTCAGCTAGCTTTGCTCTCTTCTCCATGTTATAAAATATTCAAATGAATGAGGATAACATTTTTTTCATTGACATTTTGAATTATATTTTTATTAAAATTATGTTCATGTTTCACCTATTGTATCTTAATATTTTTGTAAAGATAAGTGCTGTATTAATGTAGTTTTGGAAACACATAAGATTAATAGTTATATTACACACAGTATAATGCATTTCACTGTGCTTCTTATAACACATTAGAATAGTGTGCACATGTTCTTATATGTATTGTTTTAAATCATTACACACACACACACACACACACACACACACACACACACACAATATGAAAAATATGGTTAATATTACTTATCAATGAAACCAGAAAATGTAACTGTTCTGTCTTCTCCATTTTATAAAATTAATAATATATTTTTTTTTTAAATAATTGTCTTTGGTGATGAAGTGGAAGGAATGACATTTTAAAATATATACACATAAAAATAAATAATGTTAATGTGATCATTCTTTGTCAATATTTATTGTAGAGATAAGTGCTGTGCATTAATGTAACTTTGCATTGCATGCTTCAATAAAATATAATACTTTCAAAAAGGTGAAATGTGCATCATCAAATGTAACCGCAGGTTTTCAGACATTCCCAGGGTTTCATTGGACGGACAAACAGATGGTTCAGCTGATGAGGCAGAGCAAACAGAGCCATGTTTATTACGCTGCTATAAATCAGCCTAAACCTGGTTTAGTTATAGTTGTCTCTATACATTAACATTCTTTTAATATATATTAGCAAATATAAATAAGCTTACACTGAAAGAGTAACATTATCTTATACAAGAAAACTTTGCAGTTGTTTCCTTAAATTTAATTTAAACACCAACTGCATTATGAAGCCATGATGCAGTTAGGATGTCATCTAAATGTTTCTCTGAATTGTTCGGTCCTGAAAAGAAAATTGCCCTGTGCGGGACATTGCTGTATGCAAGTTATTTTCTCTCTCCATCGGTGTGTGGTTTCCCCTAGTCAAAAATGAAAATGAAGGGTTTTTTTAATTTTGAGAGGTTCTAATTATGTTTTTTTCCCTCAAACATGTGATGCTGGGCTCCACTCCACCGCTCGGCCTTCAGTGATTTTAGCTGGCAATGTGCCGGATTCTGGCCTTACAATAGCCCTGACCCCACTCTTATTTATTTTACATTTAAAAACAAGATTCAATTTTATTTTTCTACTACTAAATCATTTATTTAATGGGAGTAAAAAATCTCTAGTAAAAAATTGGTCTCATCTGAGCCAGGAGAGAAATATGCACAGATAAGCACTGTTTGCCAAGTAAAAAATAGTCCAGAAAAGTTTTAAATATGTTTGGTGGATTTTAATGTGAGAGGACAACTGGGGATAACACTTTTTAACTGGAGGAGGTTTATGGATAGACTGGTTTTTGGTACTGGTTTTAAGTCTTAATGATTACAAACACGCAGCTTTTCGCTTCACAAAACTGATGAACTGGAGTCATGTCGATTTTTTTGTAGATTATTGCAATGTTTTTATCAGCTGTTTGGACCATCATTCTGATGGCACCCATTTACTGCAGATGGTCTATGGTGAGCAATTGGGT
The DNA here is from genome assembly GCF_003368295.1 of Carassius auratus. NCBI lineage: Eukaryota > Metazoa > Chordata > Actinopteri > Cypriniformes > Cyprinidae > Carassius > Carassius auratus. The sequence continues at coordinate 2,107 of NW_020528531.1, forward strand.
TATCAATTGGCTGATGCAATGTTAAAATGATCCAAATCTGTTCTTGCTGAATAAACAACTCATCTATCCTTCGGATGGCCTGAGGGTGAATACTGTACATTTAAGACCCTGTAATTGTAGTTTGAATAAATGATTCCCCAGCTGAAAAGGCCACTTAAGGAAACTAATCTGCAAAAAAATGGCATGTTCTGTAGCGAGGCAAACTGTGTGCTGTTTATGACTGTGAGGCAAACAAACTGTGACTCACCTAATAAAGTAAGAGGCGAGAATTTCTTTCCAAGTTTTAAACTTTTGGTGTTTCATTCAGTTTGAATAAAATTCATGCACTGAAATGGCTTTGAAAAAAGAAGAAGAAGAAGAAGAAACCTGACAGGACTGAGAGAAGGTAACAACATTTTGATGGAGAATGAGGTTAAAAAATCCAGTTTTTCCATCAAGCAGTTGTCTGTCAGCTTTGGTGCTGCAGGATAGTACATCAAAGAGAGAAAAAGAGACTGGCAGAAGAAGAACAAAGCTGGAACAGTTTAATTTCAGGGCTGCTCATGTAGTTGACTTTACAAGGTTCAGTCCAGCACCCATGAGTACAGACACAAAGAAGAAATGCAATATTAGAGCTGTCAATTGACTTAAATGTTTAATTTGATTGATTTACATGATATGGTGCTTATTTATTGATGTCAGTATTTAATCAGTGTTTGAGATAACTCCCCATGTATATTATATGTATTATAATATATTGTTATTCTATACATATATAATAATTATTTACAAATAATAAATATTACTGCAAATACACTAAATTTGTCAAATACAGCAAATCTGAAGTATGCAGAACCCAAAATAATTTGCATTAGCTGCAGTAAACTGATATTTTTCTATAGCAATAGAAAACAAATTTTGTGTGTGCTAATAATATAAACTTATTAATGAAACATAACCAGATGGATTTTGTGTAAAAACTGTACATTAATCCATTATGTAAATAATGGCATTAAATTATCGTGCTAATTAAACAAAATAATTGCTTTACGACCGATTTACAAAGAAACAGTTTTACTTGTGTTTTGTGAATGAGGCCCCATTAGCAATCTTGTTGAACACTTAACCTGAAATGAACACTATTTTTGTTTTAAAGTCAATGGGGATGAAACCTTAAAAAGCAACCTTATTCTCAAGTGATTCTCTTAATCTGCTGCCCCTAAATCACTTCTTTATAAGCTCCAGATTTTAATTAGAGCCTTTAACCATGTACACAGCACTCACTTGTGTGAGTCATTTGGACAATTAATTAGTCAGATAGGTCTCACGGCCTTCTGAATCTTTTTAATTGTTAGTTGCTGCCGACTTCACTGTTTTTTATATTCTGACTATATTTATTTGCACATATAATTATTATCCACATGCGGGAGTGCTGAATAACACAATGAAAAGTTTGGATCCTGCATTACAGGCTAACTTTTGTCCTATGTCAAACTTGACTTTTCTTTCCAAAATTTTAGAGAAATCAACTGCAGTCTTATTTGACTATCAATTCAATCTCTGAAAAAATTTCAGTCTGGTTTTGAATCCTGTCACAGTACTGAGTCAGCTCTTTTAAGAGTTTTGAATTCTATTATGCTAATTACTGACTCTGATCAGTCTATGGCTCTGGTTATGTTAGACCTCAGTTCTACCTTTGATTTAGTTGATCATAATACAGTAATATCACATCTTGAAACATGTGTTGGCCTTCAGGGCATGGTGGTTGAAATGGTTTTGTTCATATCTCACTAATAGGAGGTATGTTGTTAGTATTGGAACTAATCCTCATCTGATTACATATTTAAAGTCTGGTGTCCCTCAGGGCTAAATTTTTGGTCCGTTAAAGTTTTCTCTTTATATGCTACCTTAAGGATCTATTTTTAAAAAAGCTCTTTTCATCTTTATGCCAACGACAAACAATCTACTTTTTTGTCTCTATGAAACTAAAACTTTCTTAACCCTCCATGAAAGTAATTATTTTATTTTTTTTGGCACAAATGACATCTCCATATAGAACAACATGTGCAAGTAACGTAGGTGTTTGGTTCAATAATAATCTTAAATTTGATAGATAAGTGCGGTGGTCAAGCTCTGTTTTTTTATGATCTTTGTCTTCTGACGAAGCCCAGGTAAGATGCCTCTGACGTTGTCTGTTGTTCAGGAAATTTCTTGACACGTCTATGTGTGGTGGCTCTTGATGCCTTGACCCCAGCCTCAGTCCATTCCTTTTGAAGTTTACTCAAATTCTTAATCGATTTTGCTTGACAATCTTCATAAGACTGCGGTTCTCTCGGTTGGTTGTGCATCTTTTACTTCCCTTTTTTCCATCCACTTAACTTTCTGTTAACATGCTTGGATACAGTACTCCGTGAGTAGCCAGCTTCAATGGCAATGAATGTTTGTGGCTTACCCTCCTTGTGAAGGGTGTCAATGATGGTCTTCTGGACAACTGTCAGATCAGCAGTCTTCCTCATGATTGTGTAGCCTAGTGAACCAAACTGAGAGACCATTTTGAAGGCTCAGGAAACCTTTGCAGGCATTTTGAGTTGATTAGATGATTGGCATGTCAACATATCCTAATTTGTTGAGATAGTGAATTGGTGGACTTTTGTTAAATGTGAGCCAAAATCATCACAATTAGAAGAACCAAAGACTTAAACTACTTCAGTCTGTGTGCATTGAATTTATTTTGTACACAAGTTTTACAATTTGAGTTGAATTACTGAAATGAACTTTTACACGACATTCTAATTTATTAAGATGGACCTGAAATTGTTTTCAATTTAGCTCTCCATATAAAGTGTTTGCTTTGTCTTCAGTGTTTGATAATGGCAAAATTGCTATTTACTATTTGAACACTTAAAACACACACACACACACACACACACACAAATACTACAACTATCTGAACTCTCACCCCACTTCATTGGTGAGGGCAATATATTGCACTTGAAAGATAAAAAGTGTTATTTTGTCCTTTGTTTTAATGCTGCTATGGGATATAGACGTGTCTGCTGTTGCATGTTGTTGGGTTTGACATTTACTTTGATGTAGTGTTTGTCCTCCAGAGTTTTTCAGGTATTTTAAGGCCGATGTTTCTGATTTCTATTGTTATTGCTGACCTTCTTTGTTATTTCAGCAATGGCAGTGTCTGAGCAGTCTCAGGATTTTAGTGATGTGTTCTGTGAAGGTTTGTTTTTATGCTTTGATCTTTACCCAGGTATCATCCACATATCTGAAAGTGGCTTGAGTTCTTGAGCAGGGCCGTGCAGAGACCTTTGGAGGGGCAGGTGCTCAAAGTATAAAAGGGGCACATGGGACAAGACTTTAAATAGCGCGGTTCAAAATATCAATACAGCAATATATTGTGATGCATTCATTGTCGATTCACGTGTCGATATGGATGATTATGTATTGATACGGCAGCAAATGCTGTGATGCAGTTTTGAAAAAGAAACAGATTAGAAGAGACAATTTTAAGTTTAAAAGTAAAAAAAAAAAAAAAAAAATAATTATTTCCACCTAATAATAACTCTGGGATTAGAAACTGAAATGTCTTAAATTGTCCCAACCTGATGGCTTTTTCTTCTCTGTTCAACAGAATAATTAAGAAAAGGTGTTATAGTAAAAACTATAGAAAATACTTGTGCCTCTACATTTCCCTCTTTCTCACCAGCCTCTGTCTCCTGGCTTGCAGTTCCCTGCTCTCTTTCTGTCACTTGTGCCTCTACATTTTCCTCTTTTTCTTCCTCTATCTCCATCTCCTCATCTGATCTATTACTTTCCACTCTCTGTCCATCTAGGAACAAGGCACAATTTACTATTTCAGCATTAATCTATTATTTTAACCATCAGTACTACAGTTGCACCTAATCGACAATAAGTCCACCTTAAATATTGATACAAAACATTAAACAACTGATACACTGGAATATAGTGATTAATATTATTATTACTGTAGTAGTTCTTGCTGTCTAAAATTGAACACCTTTGCAATGTTAACAAATGACAGGCTACATGTGTTATTCATCTCCTTGACACTGCACTTTGATGGCAGGTCAGGTATATTATGCATTTTATATTGACATTGATATTTGTTAATTTATTTCCAGAGAGATATTATTGAGTTTACAGGTTAAAGTGGTCTTGCTGTCATAAACACTGTTGCTATTGTAGAAAAAAAAATATATTTGTGTCACATTTAAAATATAATTATATTTTATTTCATTTCTGAATTGTTTTTATTTTCATATAATGATAATTCAGAGTATGAGAAAATCTGAATAAGCCTTACCAGTGTTATGATAATTATTTTTAAGGCACTCTGCGTGTTAAAAAATAAATAAATACTGTAATATAATAAAAGTTTAGTCAAATAACATAAAAAGACCAGACCCCTCGATCAGGGGCGTCATGCATTCATGATTTTTGAGGGGGCACATTGGGGGGTATAAGTCATGCTATAGCACTGTATAACTGATATAGGATTATGCTTTATTTATTTTTCCTTTAACTCAAAACAATTCTAAACATGCTTAATATATCAGGAAATATCTTGATTCTCAAACGTGAAAGTAAACGCGTTTTGCACCTTTATAGATTCTTATTTGATCAATATATGGAAAAGTAGTGTAATCTATTAACTACACATAATACCCCGACTTTTTACTTAAGTGCCATATAATATTTTCAATATGACTAAATTTGCATTTAATGTAAATTTCAATAACAATATTGTAAGTTACTTATTTTAACACTTTCATTTTACAGAGAGTAAAGAAAATTTAAATTATCAAAAAAACATTTTCATTCAGTCTAGCCAGAGTTCAGGCACTCTCAAAAACTCCCATTAAAATCAATGAAGCACTTTACATTACATTATGCACATCTGCACTTTTGTTGTTTCTGATGAGAGAATTCGCTAAATAATTCAGTCAGCGAGCAAGTGAACAAAACACCGCGTTTCAGTGACGACTCTTCTGCACGTCTCTGATTGGCCATTGCATTTATAAGCGCAACAGAATCGTTTCTGATTGGTTATCATGAAGCGTCATACGAACGCGTCTGTCTCTGGCTCAGCGCCAGCCAGCGAACACAGATTTGAATTTAGCATTGAATTTGGAAGCTGCATTTAAAATCCACTTTGCCCAGAACTCTTTGAATGGGCATGACGCCTCTGCCCTCGATGCCTGTGAAACGTTTCTCCCTCAAACAGCACGCTAACGTTACTTCTACACTACAGCTACACACTGCAATATAAACAACATATCTGCATGTTCTCACATCACGTCGTTCTTGTAAAATAATAATAAGTAAATAAATATCAAAATCACTTCGCTGAGAATGAAACACCACTTACCAGCTTCCGCGGTGTTGAAAATATCCTCTGGCAATTAAAAAATGCGCGCGCGGCGTGACGAATCTTCCCGGTCGTGGTCAGGTGAAAGGTCATGTGGGTCATCTTATTGACGGCTAAATTATTATTCAGAAATTTTACAAAAATTTAGATTGGGCATGGGCAGGCATTCACAAAAGGGTACGTTATGACAAAAAAAAAAAAGAGAAAATTTTGCTTTGACAAAAGGGCACTTTGGGCACCAAGGGGCAAAGGGGCAAGTGCTCAAGCACCCAACGCCCCCCCCCCCCTCTGCACGTGCCTGTATCTTGAGTTACTGGGGGAACCATTGAAAAACTATGTTTTGTCTGTAGTAATATAATCTTTGTGCAGGATATAACTGACATTTAGACACAAATTCTTTCCTTGTACATATTTTCAAAATGTATTTATACACTTAGTGGTGTACGACTAGCCTTACGCAGTAAAAAGGCTGTCAGTGTAGAAGCAAAATGCAAGCCTGTTGTTGCAGTTACGTTGCAGCATCACTTACTTTCAGCTTACGCAAAATTTCACTGTAGTCACCATTGTTTTCCATCATTTGCATGGTTATTAGACATGTGATATGAAATGGAACTCATAATGTTTTCAGATCAATAACACAGAGAAATATTCAAGCTTGCGGCTCTCAGATCATACAAATGGGAAAATGACATGACTAATTGTTTAGGGAGTAAAATCCATTACCTACAGCCAGCAGAGAACAAAGCAATGCAGAGGAATGAAACTCATGAACAAATGACACATCATCAACTATAAGTAAGAGCTCGCCATGTGTTTTTTTTTTATTATTATTATTCAGGAAATCCACAACTTCTGTCTCATTCATTCTCTCCTTTTCTCCAATTTCTACATTTTTTTTTTTTTTTTGTAGGCCTACCAGAATGCAAAATATAACTAGCTATCAGCAATATTAACAAAGCTACAATAAAGATCACTTTACCAACAACACAATGGTCTGGCATGCAGCAAAACAAACAGCAAATAAATACCATTTCAAATTAAACCTCTGTGTTTAACCACAAAGTCTTTGTAACAGCTCAGATACTGAGGTATCAGGTTGAAGTTGTATAATTTTCCCCAATCTTAAAATTATAATTAAGCTGATAAGATATTTTAGACCTGGCTGGAATCTGATTTGTGGTCTCAAGAGGTCTTTGTGGTCTTTATTAAATTATATTAAACAACTTTGATTTATTTATTTATTTTTTTGTCTTTTATTCCAGCTGTTGGAAAGAAAAAAATGGAATTCATTTAATTCACAAGAAATGAATTAATGCAATCATGTAATGTGCTACTTTTTAAGGTCCCCAATACTATCAAATGGATGAAAAACTGTATGTGAATCTATTTTAATGAGATCCAGATAATTATTTTGTTTATATATATATATATATATATATATATATATATATATATATATATAAAAGCAGTAATTTGAGGCTTGTTATAGATGCAGTCTCCTGAAAAAAAAAAAAAAAAAAAAAACCTGTATGTTCTATTATCCAATTGATATTAGTTATAAATGAAAATGTTTCTGTTTGTTTGTAAACCTATGCTATAACACTGTATGTTGTGTTTACTGAGTATTTCCTCTCAGGCCCCAAGTCTGCCATGTCACTATTGGCTTTATTCACACAACACTATACTTGTTCTGTGTTTGCCTGAACTTTGGCTTGAGGGTGATTTATAGCCCTGTCATTTGCTATTCTAGTAATTGCTCTGGAGTGCGACAGACAGACTGGAATTATATTATACAAACTGAAGCTGCGGAACAGCATCTTTACATGCATTCTGGCAGATGAATGATGCACAAACAAAAGATCCAGATTTTCCCCCAAGGGATAGTTTATAGTGTACGATTCTGGGAAAATATGGTTAAGGTATGAAGTGTGGTTCTGGTTGATCCCAAAGGCCCAGAATAAGTCGCTCAGGTGTTTGCTGGAGTGTGCTGATGTGCAGGTATGTTGTGTAAGTGTTGGGCAAGCAGGGTAGTCATGCAACATCCATCTGCAAAGTTGAGTCACTTTCTGAGAAAACTAGGACTCCTGTGGGAGTCATTGTTCACATGACTGGGACACCTTAGATCTTTTTGTGCTCCATCATTGTGATTCTTCACTGGTGACAAAAAAGGCTGAAAAAAAGTCTGAAATATCATTACAAGTACAATCCTCACTAAAAGTAAACACTGCATCAAAATGTAACCAGGTGCATCTAGGCAAGGCAAGGCAAATTTATTTCATACACAATGATTATGCAAAGTGATTTACATAACAGAGAAGAAAAGAAAAGAAAAAATAACAAGAAAAAAAAATCACAACAATAAAACAAGAAATTTCAACTTTGAAATGGTCTTATTTAAAATTGATTTAAAAGGTTTTAAATGAATATCAAACAGTTAAGAATATAAAATGTTTATACATAAAATATAGTGCAATCAGTTTCGACATTGCACAGTGCTCATTCAATAAATGGGTGGTGTTGGTGCAGTGGAGAAGACGCATGCCTTTGGTGTGAGAGACCCGTGTCGAATCCACTGTGTCCCTGAACAAGACACTTAAACCCTAGTTGCTCCAGAGGCGTCTGACATATATAGCAATTGTAAGTAGCTTTGGATTAAAGTGTTAGCTAAATGAATAATGTAATGTAAATGTACAGCTAAACAGATGGGTTTTGAGTCTGCATTTAAATGTAACTAATGTTTTAGCACATCTGATCTCTTCTTGATGCTGATTCCAACTGTGGGCGGCATAGTAACTAAAAGCGGTCTCCCCTTGTTTTGTGTGAACCCTTGGTATTTCTAACTGACTCAATCCTAATGATCTGAGTAATCTGTTAGGTTTATATATATATAGGTTTATAGGACCTGAGGATTGGTGTGATATGCTCAAATTTTCTGTTTCTAGTCAGAATTCTGGCAGCAGCGTTCTGGATGAGCTGCAGCTGTCTAATGGTCTTCTTGAGAAGGCCAGTGAGGAGACCATTACAAGAGTCCACCCTGCTGGCGATAAAGACATGAACAAGTTTCTCCAAGTCTTGACTTTTTTGGTCATAATCCTTTTTTCATAATGTTACATCTCACCCCAGTGGATATCATAATGTCATATCTCACCTATAAGGGCAGGGGTTTACAACATTGGTCCTGGAGTGCAGATGTCCTGGAGAGTTTAGCACCAAACCTGAAAAAAAGAAACCTTACCTGCAGCAGCCAGATTAATCCTGAATGCATTGATTAGCTTGTTCAGGTGTGTTTGATTAGGGTTTGAGCTAAACTTTGCCATGCAGCAGCGATGCCTAGGCTATCCCTGCCTCACCCCTCATTTATACTGAACACGTGTGCGGCGCATTACGGCTACGACAAGGTTTTATTCCATCCTCCACGCAGTGCCAACTCACACCGGGAGCATATCAGAAGCGGAGCGACTGGATGCGTGAGACCACGTGATTTGCCTGTCCAACGTGTTTTTCTGATTCCAGAATGAATCTCTCGTCGTCAATTTCTTGTCTCCTACCAAGGATATATTGCCAATATACATGCAATACGTTTGGGAGTCTGCACAGGGTGTTTATTTTGAAATTGACAGGGATTTTTGACTTTTATTTTGTATTTCCGGTGCGACTTGGACGCGCGTCCTTCAAAAATTGACTAGGCACCTATATTTAGCGAAGCGGCGTGAGAGCCTCTGTTAGAAATCTTATAATGGGCCATGGTTGGATCTTCCATCAGGACAATGATCCAAAAATAAATAAATAAAAAATAATCAAAATCAACACAAAATGTGTCAATGAACACTAAATTATGGTTCTGCCATGGTTGTCCCAGTTCCCTGACCTGAGCCCTGTAGAAAATGAGTGGGGTGAACAGAGGAGAAGAACACAGCAAAATCCCCAGTGTTAATTAAACACTCTTGAGTGTGGACTCATATAAACACTAAAGCAGTGTTAAAAGTAACACTGAAGCAGAGTTGAAGTTAATGAGATAATTAAGAAGTTAATTGAGTTATGATTGACCATTAATGAAGACACCTGATGTTAACAAGCAGAATCACCAAACGAGAAAATCACTATTTGTGTATCACCATTATAGTGTTCAGTGTTTGCTTTAGTTGGGATCTTGACCCTTCAGTTATTAACTTTAGATTTTATGTGGCTGTGGTGACTGAATTATATCATACAGACAAACCACAGCAAAGGCAATCATGTGTGCCATTAATTGTGGTTTGAGCTATTTGTTATAGAGTGACCCGAATGCCTGAGTTTAGGTTTCTTTACTGCATACATAAATTAAGTGAAAAAGATAAGTAAGCAACCCAGCATTTCTGACATAGTATGACATGTTTTTAATAGTTAGTTCTACATAAAAAAAGAAATATTTTGTTTAGACACACAGACATCAGGAATCAGCGTGAGCATCACAACAACGGTGACCATCAAAAAAGCATGTTGTAGCCAATAAAAACTCATCCATGGCTCCCATCATGCATTGCGGCATGAATAAATTATGAGCTGAACTGTCTTTTTAACTTTTTATTCTAACTATATTTTATTTTTGCTGTTTTTATGTTCATTTTTTGTATCTAGTTTTGTGATGTTCAGAGTTGGTCTGTTTATCTGAATAAGTTGTTTGTCACCGTTGTTGAGATTCATACGCTGATTATTGTTATCTGTGTGTGCCTAAAATAAAAATTCTTTAATAAAAAAAAAATCTGAATCACTTGCAAGAGATACCTACAAAATGTATAGAAAATACAGATTTTTTCATTGTGGAATCAAAGATGTGACAATCAATAACGGAAGTTTTACTTTGAGAAAAGACTGTAAATGAGTTCAGTGACTCATGTCAAACAACGATTACATTAAAACATAATCATCAACACACGATGATTTTTGCTCTTGGTTTGACAAACAAACTTTAAAAGTAAAAAGTTACAAGCCAAGATCCCAGCTAAAGCAAACACTGAACACTATAATGGTGACACACAAATTGTGATTTTTCTCATTTGTGATTCTGCTTGTTAACATCAGGTGTCTTCAATAATGGTCAATCATAACTCAATTAACTTCTTAATTATCTCATTAACTTCAACTCTGCTTCAGTGTTACTTTTAACACTGCTTCAGTGTTTTTATATGAGTCCACACTCGGAGTGTTAAATTAACACTGGGGATTTTGCTGTGAAGCACCAATGTGGAGCTGGGAATCTAAAGGATCTGGAGAGATTCTGTTTTAAGGAATGGTCTCTGATCTCTTGTTAGACATTCTTAAAACTTATCTCAGTTTAAACTTACTTAACTCAGAGGAGTTATCTTGGGGAAATGACGCTGCAATAATTGGGTGCCAATAATTGTGGCCAATGTGAAGCAGAGAAAAACATTTAATTCATAATCCATTGAAAGATCAAAACGATTAACAATTCAGATTTATTTTCACAGCCATCTTAGCTCATATTTACGAAAGATGACAATATTAGTGGGCATTGTATGTAAATACACATAGAACCTGTACTCTCAGCTAAAGGTAGATAGTTGAGCGATCTGTGGACAAAAGAAATGTTAATAAGGACAAGATCAAGGCCATTTTAAATTTTTAAATTTAGAGCAACTTGGAACACATTGCACTGGACAGAAGCTCCTGGACAGAAATCTGTGCAGGATGGTGCAGCAAATCATGAAATAGAACTCCGCCGTGCCACAGAGATAAAGTGTCAGGTTCGCAAGGAGAAATATAAAAAGGCTAATCCATCATCACCGCTTACCACTTTCTCCTGTCCACAATTTCACCAAAGTATTCAGATCGCAGATTGGCCTCTACAGCCATCTGAATTCCCACAAGTAGACCCAAAAGAGAGGACAGTCATTCTCAGTTCAAGTGACCGCCGAAAATTATAGTTACATACAATTAATAATTAACTACAATTTAACACTTTCTATAAAATATACTGAGTAGTCAAATATAAATAAATATTGGGATATATAGTTGATTTTCTATACTTATTTAAATTGGGGATGCATATGTGTAGCACAGTCTTATTTTCTTGGGTGAAATTTCCAAGGTGGTGTAGTTGGCTATAATTATATCTAATACATCTACCTCCACCCTCTCACACGCAGAAAGCCAGATGATGATTCCATATTTCAGATCAATGCTGTGGGAGACAAGAAGAGAACTTCCACCAGATCAGTTGACCTCTCCTTTAATAATATTAATTATTGTCAACTTGAGACAAAGTAATGACTCTCTAAGGACGACGGAGCCAGACATACAGTCTACCAAATGCTTAAGTGGAGTCCAATGTGCTGGTGATCAGATATGCTCATATGGTCATGAGGTGACTGGACACCATATATCAATGGCAGGTTTAGTCTTCAGAGGGACTGAGATCATAGGTTTGTGACAGGGGCAGCAAAATTACATGACATCTCCCACATCTTCTCAATTTTATATTAAAAAAGAACACTTCATTAATATAACAACATGCTGTGAGTCAGACTGGACTGTAAAAATCAGAGGCTTGGCTGTAATGTGGCAGTTATTCAGCAGGGAATAAGGCCATTAAAATACCTTTCCAAGAAGGAATAATGTCACTCCAGAAGATTTAGCTTGGTTATGATCCGAAATGTATTTATTTAAAGGTCAATTTGTGCACAGAATCTCTTTAAACCAGTCTTGAGCCGGCCATTTGAGACTATCGATCACCTCAGTAATGCGTACATAATAAAAAGCACACCCACTTTTAAATTAACTATATGTTAAAGCTGACAGCAAAATAAAAGCAGACCTCAGGTGGCGCACGCGTCATCCACCATTGCTCACTCATTCATTACGCAACCATTCAGCCAAAACCACCCTCAAATCTCAACCAAAGCAGAACAGAGAAAATTAAACCCATGTTGCATGATACATTACATGGTCTCAAGCTCCATCGATCATGAAGATGAAAAACAAGAGAACATTTCCATGCTTGCTGGAGAACCGGAGATACATCTTTTCATAGCATGGTAATTGGCAGAGCAGAGATAGGCAGAGCACAACGGGATATAAATGGCTTCTTTGATGGCTCCTCAAACTGTAATCCAGCATCTCACTTTCCCCTCTGGTTGAGTTAATAGTCACCATCCTTTACTTCTCAATACACCCTGATGTACAGAAGAAGATGTTCTCCTACTGTGATACAAGTGATCCCAAACAACTCATTCTGAGAACTGTTATTGAACAGACAACAACTCTACCACACATATGTGGGAATATGAAATCTCAAGTTCTGCAATGGCAGCTCAAACTGGTTTATTTGAAATATAGACAATTTAGTACATACAATATTGTTGTGGTGACACAGCTGTGCATGTAAAACCTAACCTATTTTTTTTTTAAATATATAAATGCACTTAAAATACACTGAAAAAGCAATTCATGCAGTGCATTTATAAGAATTCCATTATTTTAATTAGATTTGGCCAGGCATTTAGATTTTATAAATATCTGTTTTATTATCCATCTCACTGTACATATATATATGTATATATATATATATATATATATATATATATATATATATATATATATATATATATATATATATAGGCCTCCAGCCTACTGCTACTCTACAATTTCTGTTCTATGAATTCATTCATGTCCTATGTACACGTGCAGGCACACACAAACTCACACCTTAATGATGCTAGTCACTCTCTTCTTCAAGGAAACTTGTCATACTGTGCAATGCTTGAAGTTCCCACAAGGACAGTGGAGTGAATCTTGATGATGCTATCACATGCCTCTATCATCATCCTTTAGCTCAGGGCTGGTGCTGTGTCCCCTGAGACTGTGTCACTGGAGCATATCAGCTATAATGAGGGGCCCCTGAACCCATCAAAACTCATTTAGTGAGCAGACTGACACATACTTGTACAATCTTATATTTTGACACAAGCTGTTGCAGTCACCTGATTTTCCTTAAGGTCCTGAGGGATGAATGTATTCCAATTTTAGTGCCATTTTAGTGGCCTAAGAGTCTGCATGTGTGAATAAAAGTAGGCCTAATATTGATATGTCTAATGCAGTGTTTTCCAGTAGTGACCCTGGACCAATCCAAAACAAAATATTTGACAGACTAGTTCTTGAGGACTATTCAAACTGATAAGCTGAATGCTGTGTACTATAAAGCTGAATTCTGTGTACTATAATGGAAGGAACCAAAATGTGCAGAGTTTGGGGTGCTCCAGGATTCAGAAACACAGGACTAATGGAATCATCCTCCTTGAAGACTATGGTATTGGATTACCTTTTGAACACCTTGTTTTATTTTAATCCTGACATACATTGAAAAGCTATACAGCTATACAACATACACAGCTATACATATTTTGAGTTAAACAAGATATTCAACCCAAACAACACTGGATGGGTTTTGTTTGTCTTGTGTAGACCATCTGCTGTCATTTTGATGGTCTGGACTCCATAGCAGCTTCCAATGCCAAGGACCATCCAAGAGTCTGTTTGACCAGCATGTAAACCAAATTTTTTTTTTTTTCAGCGTCATATGTAGGGGTGTGCAAATGCAAAGTAAATGTCCCTACAATAACAGACAAGCATGCATTCATGCATTCACGCCTTTTTTTCAGTCGTTAAAAGAATCTTTGGGCCCTATTTTAACAATCTAAATGCAAAGTGTAAAGTGCAAGGTGCAGGTGCTCTCAGGGCATGTCCAAGTCCACTTTTGCTATTTTAACAATGGAAAAATGGTCTAAACTGGTTGTTCCTTTTTCTCTTAATGAGTAATGGGTATTTTTTGGGTATAACGTGCAATAAACCAATCAGAGTCTCATCTTCCATTCCCTTTAAGAGCCAGTTGCGCTCATGCGACGATGGATTTGCTATTTACACGGCGGAATTTGGCAAGCGCAAAGACAGAATGTGTCTCCGAGATGAAACGGAGCTGCTCGTGTGTGAGCAACTAGATAGCCTAATTCTGATACATGCGATGACTATCCATTATGACATATAGGTAGCCTACAAAAAATATTATGCATTGCAATCCTTTAATTTTTAATATCTGGCATGTTTGTGTGCTGCTGTGTGTCCTTGTGTTCAATAAGCAGCGTGTACGCTCACTAAATAACAAAGAAAAAACATTGAGCTAAACTTTAGACCAGGTTTGAGCTGGTCTATGGCACAATCTATTTTCAGCTCCTTAAAATACCAATGCACCTGAACACACCTCTTTTTTAGACCAGCCATGGGCGCAATGATGAGCTAATTAAATGACGTGGCGCTGGATGGGAAAATGCGAATGGCACCGGACTGAAACTAGGCCCCGGATAAGTGGAAGATGATGGATGGATGGTGATGGGTGCTTATTGTCACAGTTGTAAACACGATGGCTTTCTCATTCCATGAGGGGACTAAGCATCTTTATGGCTTGGTTTCCAAGTGGACCAATAAAAAATGTGACACAAACATCTCCTGGAGTCCTGATTGAGTTAGATGTGTTCCTAGGTCAACATATTTTGTTGACCCTGGAACAACATTTTACTAAAAAAATGTATTCTTGACCATATCCCTACACCTAAACCTAACCTTAACCATGAGTGATCCTTAAAATCAGAGGAAATGATAGATAAATGACACTGATGTACAAGCACCTAACAGTGATTGTAAGCGTAAACTTCACAAAATCTATAAACTTGTTCTTCAAATCTGATTGGTTAATCACAATGTTGTTCCAGGGTCAACAAAGATGTTGTCCCAGGAACATGTCTCACTTGGTAAAATCAGGTTCTACCCTGGAAGTCCTGTAGAATTCAACCAAGCAGATGAAGGCTTCAAAATTCTGAAGTGTTTCCCATTTTGTGGGTCCTATGCATCAGTTGTTCACCCAATGATCTGTGGGTCTGAGAAGTCTGAGGTTTCTTAGACTATGTTGCATCTATAGGAAATTGACTTGATAGAGAAAAGTAAAATAATGCACAAACCAAAGTCATTATTTTTGTACACAATGCACAGGCTATAATGTTACCCTAACTAAATGTCAGCTCCAGCCAAACAGAGACGAAATAAAGAAATACTCTTAATTTCTTCACACCATACATCAGTTGAGATGTAAGTAAACTACTGGTGGCAGGTCATCATTGACCACCATACGGTTAACAAAAAATAAACATTACACAGTGACCGTTTATACCTGCAGCTACATGTTTAAAAGATGCTTGAGTGAATTTAGTGCTACAATGCAGGTGCTTTGATTTTGTTTTTCTGACATGCAACTTCACTGCATCTGTTAATAAATGAATAGAAATGAATCTGTCATACTGAAGTGACAGACCATTACACACATATCATTTCAACTTCTGCTGAGGCAAATCATAACACTAGAGAATTGCGCCTACATAAATATTTCAAGATGAACAGATACACAGTTCAAATGATTTGTAATCTAATTTTAATTAACATAAATTCAGTAACATGTACCTATAAAATGCACAAGCAACTGTCAAAATGGACTGAATGTCTTAATATTTAACAGTTTTGTTTTTCTGTTTAATTTATGGGTCTATAAAATATACTACATGCTGCACCTGTTACAAAATTTATACAGAATGCAATTCAAGTCTTACAACATAAGAGAAAGATAAGTCTTGCAAAAATTGAGTCTTTAAAGTATATAAAGACAGTTCTTCTTGTTTAAGACAGCTGAGCACCAACAATTTTCTTTTTCATGGCTAGTGCTCTGTTTTATTTGAGATAAAAAAAAGTTTACCTTTGTAATTGGACAAATTACATAAAAACCAACGTAAAGAATTCACAAATACATTATCAGTTTTACACAGCATGCCTGACTGCTTTAATGAAGTGCACACTTAACATCTTTTTAAGTATGAAAGCAAACATTTTCTGAAATTGCTTATGCAGAGATTAATAAATGAAAGGGAAAATGAAACCATAGCAAAATTAGTCTATGAATTCCTTCAGCCTTATGATATATTTTCTCTCGACTAAATGCAATTTTACTTGAATCAATCTGATAAAGAAATATGATTAAAAAAAAAACATATTAAATTATTTTAAATATTTTAAGAGCTATAGATAGTTGGTTGGGATGTGATACATACTGGGGATGTTTTATATTTGTTTGTGTTGTGATACAGCAATGGAGCATCCTCTTTTATTTCCATGACTGCTGCTTGACTGACACATGCAGCATGCATTATGCAATCCTTTCATTTTATATGTTGCTTAAAGTAAACAAAAACATTACTTTATGGCAACATATCACTTCTTCTGAATGGCTAACAATGGAGAAAAAAAATCCCTTTGCTACCAAACCTTGTCTTTACATTATGTAATATACCAACAAATATAAAGTGCATGCAGTTCAGGTAAACTGTCGGAAACTAGGACTGAATAGTCAAATCATACTATATGCCAGGCACAGACATTTTATTTGATTGAAGGAACTTAAACTTTTTGACAAACGTGTTGCATCAGCTAAGGTCTCAAAGGAACTGTCCTGTAAACGCTCCTATTTCACTCTCTCTCTCCATCTCTTGCAGCTAATGGCATTCTTGCTGAAGGCTGTTTGAAATAAATATGTTTTTAATGTCAAACTGGGCAGTGAGAAGTTACATCGTAGTGCAAGAGAGCCTGACAGACAATAAACACAGGAGGCACAGAATCTGCACTTAATCTGCAAACATGTCCATAGACATGATAATCAAAACCAGAAAGATGTTGTTATTATTATTTTTTTCTTATCAGAGTATCTGACATACTAGCTGTAAAGGTACAGCCTTATTCTGGAAAAGCAACAGCTCATTTGCATTTAAAGATACATGCACAAAAACAGCGTGTTTCTGCTTCCCCTCAAAATAAGCATTTTCAAAATCATATAATAAATGATACATTGGCTATTTTGAACTGAAACTTCAAAGAAACATTCTGGGGACACCTGAGACTTATATTATATATTGTAGAAAGGGGCATAATAGGTTACATTTGAGTTAATTTAATGTAAGGTCATCTGTTTAGCTGTCCATTTATTGAAAGAGCACTGTGCAATGTCCGAACTGATTGCACTGTATTTTCATCTATTTTTTTTTTATGTAAAATTTTCTAGTACATTTCTTAATAATTTTAAAAGTTTTAAAATTGCTTGTTTTATTCTTGTTATTATTTTTCTTCATTATTATTTTACTTTATTTATGTAAAGCACTTTGAATTACCATTGTGTACGAAATGTGCTATATAAATAAACTTGCCTTGCCTAAGGTATATAAGATAGAAACATTATTAATCCCATCAGAAACGTAAATGTTCAAAAATACACAAATATTATATTCTTAAAATAATTGCAATAAATAAACCAAAGTAATATACACCACCTATAAACACCAGCTCAATAATAATAATAATAATAATAAAAATAAAAATAAAAAATCTATCGGACACAACATTTAAATACATTCTGCAGAAATCTCCCCCCCAAAAAATCAGTGAATTCAAACTAATAAATCCAAAGAAACATAACCAACAGGTGATATTTTATTCTCACAGACTTCCTGGTATATGGACATCCAACATTGTAACTAGAAACTACGAATAATGAATTAGACCCTTAGTTTCTCCTTAGCTGTAATAATTAGCAATTAGTGGGATGCTAACCCCAGATTGTTAGCATTTCCCACTGAGACAGAACTTCTCCACTGAGCTTGATGAATCATAGTCACTTTATCTGCATTTCCGTGGGTATTTTAGCAGATTAAGCAAATATTTTACTCTTACAATGTCATAAAAAAAGGGGAAAAACGTGGCTGACAACAGCCACTATATATCCATATATCTCATATGGAAGATTGAATATAATGTCCTGATCCATTCATTATTACTCTTCACAAGATATCCCAAGATATTCCTATTATACCTCTATTGTCTGTCTAAAATAAGTAACTAAATAAATAAATAAATAATCCACAATAAAAACAAACAAGCAAACAAACAAAAAAAGCTTATAAGAAATGTAACATAATTAATTGCCAAGCCAATCAATAAACAAAAATGACTCAGCAGTGAGAGACTTTGATGAATAGGCTACAATAAATAATCAACAGCACCGCTGGCTTCCTGACTCTCCAGATAAATAATAAATCCCTATTGAGTTCCCTATCAATAAACAGCTCTTGTAGGTGTGTCATCAGAAAATGTAGGCTTTTAATTTCAATAAACCAATATCAAATGATGGTCTACAGAATAATATATCTCCCTGTGTTTGACAGAGTGATAATAAATACAGGCAGTCGTAATGCCACATAAAAGTCTGACACAGATCATGTCTGAGTTGGCTAATATTTAATGAGCATGAAGAGTGAAGAGCAGTGAGAATAATTCATAAGTGAGGACATAAGTGAACGACAGTTTCATGCTGTCTGTGTTTGATGTTTATGGCTGATTGATGCCTTTCTGTTACTGGCCTGGATCTCACATTGGTTTAGTTTTAAAAGGGACAACTGAGTAATGATCTAGTTATAAAACAGACTTTTTTCTTCTTCATAATTTCAGGCCTGATAGTGGCAACATCACAGTAAAAGAGTTATATATTAATGATCAAATATCACTTTATTTGTTTGTGTGTTTCCTTGTCTGCTTGGTTCAGGTGACCACAGTGTCAGTGAAGAACTTGAAGAAATAACAAGGTTAATATCCACTGTAAACAGAGTATTTACATTGTGCCAAATCATGTAAAAAGTGTGTAAATAATATGTAAATGTTTGTATTAGGCATATAAAAATGCTAGATATGACACTACAACTAAAATTAAAACTTAAAAAATATACATCAAAACTAATTATAAATATCACTTAATAATATATTATAGCAGATGCTATGGTAACACCAGATTAAAATATTAAAAACATCCAATATAAACTAGATTTTGCAAACATCACATTCAGCACAATTAGTTTGTGGTCTGTGAACAAAATACACACAATCACACACACACACACACACATGCACATATTATGAAGCTTACAGCAACAATGGACATTTCTGACAGGTCATGTCCAACTGGAGTTCAAAAAAACAACATCCTTGCAAAACCAAAATTGTTCTTCCAATTGTATCTGTCAGTATTTCATACTATATTGCAGGAGGCTTGTTATATACTGTAGTAAGCAAACCATATGGATTTGTTTTAAGGTGCCTTTGTAGGACTGTCTTATGCTTTTGGAGCTTGAATTCACTAATTCTGGTTGCATGGAAATATATGGTGCGTTCCAGTAAAAATGACAGCATACTGGTTTTAAACATCATGATGATAATTGAGTACAAAATTTTAAATTTCCTATTCTTATATGATATGAAGATTATTCTAAATAAATACTCATTAAAGTCAAGTCAGCTTTAAAGAGCTGTAAACCAGGCCAATTAAACTGTAGTGCAATTTTCTGAAGAAATGGGTCATTTCCTCATTTTAACCGATGTGTGGGTAAGAAATAATCTAGCAACACTGCAGTTTTCTTCACAAACTTTGGGAAATTCTTCCAAATTAAATGTCTTTTTATCATTAATTAACTGTACCACCCAGACCAGTTCGTCACAATAAATCTTGTCAATGCGCTAGTTATTTTTCATCTCAAAAATAATTTTCCCTGACAAGAATGGCTATTGCAGCCTAAACTATTTATACAATTCTCTGCTTTCTTAAAACATCCTAACACAATCTGTTTCATGGCTGCTTGTCAGCCTGGTCCAACAAAATAAAATTTTCACATTTGCAAGTCCATTTGTTCCATCAACACTGTGTCACTTTAAATTTTCAACCCTCTATTTGAATGGAGCTGACTGTACACTGACACCTCATCCACAAAAGACTTTGCCACTGATGCTGTGATGCACACCATGGTGATCTCCCTGGTAGCAGTGTTGTAGAGTATTTAACCTGTTGGAAGTCTCTTAGAGAGCTGTCAGAGGAAGAAGCCTCCAGGCGAAAGTTGCAGCAGACCTAAATAAACTACACGTGATAAGCATTTGCAGGACTGATTGCAGTAAAATATAAGCTCCAACCTATTTTATAAAAACAGTTCACCAAAAACATAAAATCATTTTGTACTCTCATGGTGTTTATAAACCTGTATAAAGCATACGGAAACCAGTTTCCACCACTGAATACAAATAAATAAATAAAGGTAATTGCAACTTACTCGAGTTATAAAATCAGAATGGAGAGATAAGAATTTGCAGTTCTGACCACGAGTGTGTATATCTTGCAATTTGGACTTTTTCTTAAAATTGCGAAATATAAGCTTGCAACTGCTAGTTATAAAGTCAGAATTACAAGATATAAACACCAATTCTTAAAAAGTTATAAGGAATAAAAAATTAAAAGTTCACACTATTATACATACACACACACACACACACACACAGACACACACACACACACACACATACACACACACACATATATATATATATATATATATATATATATATATATATATATATATATAATTTTTTTCTTATTTACACATGCACACACAGTATTGTTCAATGAATCATGTAAAAAAAATCGTGAAAACTTGATAATTTATTCATAGTAATCATCATTATGTCAAAAGGAATACAAATTGTGGGTGTTTTACTCCTCCAGTGTTATTAGTGTTACATGTTTTTGCAGAATTGCTGGAAGAGTCACTCATTTCCAATGAGCCTGGGTTTCCTATACAGTAAATACAGTAGATAGGAGGTGTACTAGGACTGATGCAATACCTTTCAACCACTTTCACACCATGTCATGACAAAAGAACGCCATGAATTTAGTACAACTCCTGGAGCAACCTGAGGTTAAATGGCCTTCCTCAAGGCTGCAATGGAAGATTTTAGAAATAATCGGCAGCACACAATCTACATCCTACTGCAGATCAGTAATCATACTTTCAGCCTGAGAAGTTATGGTGTGGTTAAATCAGCCTAGTTAATCTAAAAACATCAGCCCTGTGTTTAACACCACCCTCTAACGCCTGCCAGCAATTTGCCAGTTCCTCAGAACAAATGCTTATTTTTCAGTCTCTCGCTTATCTCACAAGCACCTGTTATCATGAAAAACACTTTGAGGGATGTAATAGAGAAAGTGCTAAATACAAGTTCCAGAAACCCTGGTTTTTATATCAGCAGGTGGCACAGATTAATCTCTCCTCATGTGAATTCGGATGAGGTGCTGCTGTTTCAGCCGTATTGGAAAATTGATCGGCGGAGCGAAAAAGGGATCGGTCAGCTTAAGCCTAGCTCTCCAGCAGGTTTTGGAAGCGTCCCTGAGAGGATGAAAAGGGATTGTGTTATGAGGGATAGGAATCAAATGGGCTAAAAACACACACGGACACACAAACATGCATAAACAGGTAACACTAGACAAACACATTCAAATGCTACTTGCTGAACTGGATAGTCTCAGAAACCCTGACCTTTGACCTTGCTAAGGTGATTTATGATTTAAACCTTAAAGTTGGATTGCTGCTGCATATACACTTCATTATGCTAGTGTAGCAAGCATGATGAATCTTAAAGGAATCGCTCACCCAAAAATCTTTACATTTTGTGATTATTTACTGAAGTCATTTGTGAAGAACAGTCTGATAATCTTGCTCAGATAATCTCATTTGCATTTGTGTTTAGTTCAGACATGGCAATTTGACTCTGATTCCCCATAATCAAACCATACCAAAAATAATCATGCCTGTTTGAAAATGCAGAATGGATCATGAGAATTGACATCTCAATCATAGAGATCTCAATGTTCCGAAAAGGTCAGTGCACATATTCTAGGTTGTTTTACATCAATGTGCACTGCCCTCTTTTTAAAATAATGTATGTCCATGTATACTAACTCACATGGGCATTTAATCTTCCGCCTGCAGAAATAGACCAGTAACATGAAACACACATCCATAGTCCTGTATCCATCATTTAGATTTACTGTCAGAAATATATGATGTTCATGTTGTTCAAGCCCCAAAATTAAACTTTAATCCTAATTCTAAACCTAACACTAAAATCATGCCTTACATTGTTAAATCACATTAAGCCTTCATTAATATGATTTTTACTGCTCTGCCTTACTCGAAGTCAAATTTAAAAGTTCCTTTTTCAAATTAATGAGTTTGAATTTAAATTAATCTGGCCTCAAAAACAAAAAAACAAAAAAACAAAAACAAGGCACAAACTAAAAATAAAAACTGCTTTATAAAACTGTAACATACAACATGCCCTGTATAGATAGTATGAAAAATAAATAAATAATGAAATTTGTGAATTGTCATTTAAAATGTAAATAAATAAATATAAACAAACAAAATGGATATAAAAAAGCTATTTTCTGTACTGCTCTGAATGATGCTGCATGTCGCCACATATTAAATCTCATAAAAATTCTTATGAGCTGTGTATACTGAAGAATTAAATCTTCTTTAGCAAAGAAACTGCGGATAAAAACACCTGTCCCTTTATCACTATACAGTTGCTAACAGACGTGTGAGCCCAAATAGCCTTTCTCTTGTCAAGCTGCAAACACGTGAGGAGATGGAACGCTATTTTAATTAGCGTTTGTGTCCCTTATAATTTATTTAGCATGTCTCTCAAGCAGGTTCACTTGAAAAGATATAACTGAAAACGTGCCAAAGAAGCCGTGTTTATAATTTATGAAAAAATGTATTTTCTTGATTCATTCCTTATTATTGTATTCGCACTGTGGTGACTAACCAACACTAAAGTACATACATGAATACACTGTGTTAAAAAATAAAAAAGAGAGATAAATCGTAATCCAACAGTCTCTCTGCAGTTCCATCATAGAGTTAAACAGAGGCAGCTGTTGGAATAGAAGTCTAGTTTATCCTCCAGCATTAGCTGACAGACACTGACAGAGAAACAGGGTGAGCGACAAAGAGACAAAGACAAAGAAATAAAGAGACAAGAGCAAGCGGATCAAGGAGGAGACATTAGCTTTGATGCTCTGCAGGCTCATTAGTTGTGTTTGGTTATCAGGATGAAGTTCTTTGAGGGTGTCAGTAAATGAATGTTAGATGTCAGAAGAGGGTAATGAGAGGTTAAGACACAGCACTCCATGCCCTGCTGTCTGTTTATCAGCACCCAACACACAATAACCCCAAATAACATTGATCAGTGTCCAAAGAGAAATTTACAAACCAGTGGCATAGGCAGAATTGTATTTTTATGCAGATTACAACAGGCCAGTCGAATTATAAAGTTAGAAGCTGTGTAGAAAGAATCTCTCACGCCTGGTCACTAATGCACGTCTCCTGAAACTAATAAATGAAATGTCATGAAGATTTACAATCTTGAGGAGTTGGATAATACATGTAATGTTAGAAACTTAAATCTTAAAAAAAAAAAAGCTTTTTTTATATATATATATATAATTCCTTCCCGTTTTTTATTTATATTTTTTTGTTTGTTTTGTCAAAAATCCCCTAAATAAACAAACTAAACCAAATTAAAAAATGTTAGAACACTGTGACAAAAAGAAAAAGCTTCCAATCTTTACAAATAAATTAAGTCAGGTTTAAGTCAGAGTTTAATATTTCATTTATTACATTAAAATATACACTTAACAGACCGACGTTGTTAACTTTCATGGAATTCCTTTTCAGATCTTCTTCAGCATGACCTTTAAAAATCCATAATATATTACAAGAGTTCAGATATATTTCAGATCTACAGAAATAAAAGCAAAAATATCCTTTAGCAAAAACAACAGCGTTAAAGGGATAGATCACTCAAAAGTGAGCATTTACTCATCCTCAAATCATTCCAAACCCTAAGAAGTCTGTTAATCTTTGAAACACAAGTGAAGATTTTTTATTTTAACATTATTTAAAGTATGGCATATCTGCACTGAGTTAATAAAAATCATTAAATCTGTTCATCATTTGTCTCAATCTTGTCTCTTCAGAAGGTTTTCATTTCATTTTGGTTGAACTGACAGAAATTTATTTAATCAAAAATAGCTTTGAGTTTCAAAATGAACATAAGTCTTATGGGTTTAGAATGTTATGAGTCTGAGTAAATTATAATGATTTTTTTTTTTGGGGGGGGGGGGGGGGGGTGAATTATCCCTTTAAACGTGCGATTGTACATTATTTATGCCAGGAGACTGAATAATAACACAGCGTTCTGTCAACACCTTCCTTCTCTATTCAAAGGATTATTTTATCTCAACACATTTTAAGCTCCAATAAACTCTTCCTGACTGATGTGGTGTCTGCTGTTACACACATCAGAGCCTCCCTAACATCATGACGCTGAGGGAGGCGATCATCATTTACATTTCTGTGTAATTACAAAGCCTCTTGTTAGTAATTAAATCCAAACAAGTGACTTCTGCCATCAAAGCAAAGTCACAATCAATGATCAACATCTCCATGACAAAATATCCTCAGCATTTTATGCAGAGTGCATATCAACAAGCCATGTGTCCTTGCTGGCAATTAACCCAGAGTTAATTAGAAAACGCGTCCTGTGATTCCATTGGACAAGACAGAAGTAAGGAACTGGATGAGGTTGATTTAGAGCAACCCTCTAATCATAGCACACAGTCTTGGAATAGATCACAAACGAGCGTGTATGTGTACATATCCGTTACAAAGCATTATAGTATGACAAAGAAAGGGAAGCTGCTAGCAGAAAATCACTTTGAGTAATAACACAACGTTTCTGTATTTTTGTACTTCATGCATTATTCATGAAGTCAAAAGTTAAAGTGAAACACGAAAGCCAAAAACGTGCAGACACAACAACAGCTCTCAAGTCTTTATCAATTTTAATTATCTTTGTAATTACTGTAAACAAATTAAAGCTTAAACACAGTTTACGGTGTCCACAGTTTACATCTTACATTCTTTTTGACATGGAGAGAATTTTATTTTCCAATAATGCTAGTTAATGCTCGTTAAAACCTAATTTATTTATTTATTTATTTGTACTGATGATATGCTATTTTTTATTTTGGCATCCAATCTTGCTACACTTGTGGTGTCCTAAAAAAATGCTTATACATTTCTTACATTAATACCAAAAATTGGATTCAGTCTTTTTTATCAACTTTTCTTACGGTTAGCACAGATTTTGTATTTTATTTTTGGAACTGCCTGATCATAGACCTTACTGATCTTATCTCATGCGCATCAGTTTTTGAGTAAACAAAGCATTATTTGTGGAAAATGTTGCCAATATTCACTCAAAAACTGAGGTGCATGAGCTCAGATCCATCGTGCCCATGATCAGTCGGTTCCAAAAAGAAATACAAACCCTGAGATAATTAAAAGAAAACGTTGACAAAAAGACGGAATCCAAGTTTTGGTGAAAATACAGCATTATGAGATTCACAAACAGTTTTTAAAAGGCCGGTCATTTTGCCCGGGAACACCAATGAAGGATTTTCAGCACAGCACAGGTTAAAAAGTCAAGAACTGCTTAATATTAAATTGGAATTACAGCAAGTATTATAACGTTTCAAGATACTTAGATTGCTCTGTTAGTTTCCTCAAGAGTTTATCATACTATACAGAATAACTCAGGAGCTCTTAAGCACATGAAGAGCTTACTGTAAGTGAGATGTGACAGTATAATTGAGTGTCCATTCTGCAATCATCAGTCAGTGAAGACAAGAGATGTGTGTGTGAGAAAGAACTTGAATGTCTGAAGATGAATTTGATCTGTCTAAGACAGAGCACAGCCTTGTGCTGCTTCTCTAGAGAGCTGAGATGGCAGACCCCGTGAGCATTTCGCTGTGCCCTGAACCTCTTTGTGTGCTGCTGGACAGAGTTTGATGTCATCGTGCATTGTCCTCCATCATCTCATGCTCAGCCTTGAATAAAACAACAACAGGACACAGACTGACTTATGAGAGGCAGGGCTACAGAACATTTCCCATGTGATTACAAACATCAGTCTTCCCTCATTCTGTACTCCGATTTCAAGATTATTTCTTCATCTTGTGTTATTATTCCATTAAATTAAAAGTATATTGTATATAAATAACATTTGAAAAAGAAAATTGATTTGATAAAAATATTTTATTATAATATGCAATACATTTAAATTATATAATAAAATATTTAACATATTTAACATTATTTTAAAAAAAAATCTATATAATATGATGTACACAACAAGAGAGTGATAGTGATGATCTGTAATTCATTTTTTTTTTTTTTTTTTTTTTACTCTCCTGAAATTGCAGTGTATAGAAATGTTCCTTTCTTCATTACTCCACTTTCCAGCAGCAGTGCAAAATATATTTATCCATCTTTCTCTATCTAGCTTATCCTCCGACATTTAAGCTCTAATATTTTCAGGTGTAGAGTAAAACAGCCACATGGGTACTCTCTTTGACAGAAACAGAAAAAGATAGATGTTTCTCTCAATCTCGCATTTTTTAATGGGAATCTAAAGCCAAGTTGAATTCAAGATCTCACCTGTAATGATCCTAATCATTCCAGACACCCTGTTGGGAAGTACACATGCTGCAGATTACAATATTTCATCTTGGATTGGAAAAAAAACCCTGAACCCATGCTGGAAATTTCTTGTCAGTATCAGATGACATCCCCAGTTTTAAAATGTTATATGTTGTATGTTTTGCATAAAATTCAAAACCAAAAAATGGCCATCCTTTTCAAACAAAAGTTGGAATTTGAATTGGTATGATGCAATGTAAAAAAAATAAAAATAATAATAAAATGAAATAAAAATAGAAATATTATCCAATATATAAATAAATATTTATTAAATGTTTTTATAAATGTAATTTACTTATAAATTAAAAAATAAAATAATAATCCAAAATATATATTTACTGGTACTTTTATACCAGGACATTATTCATTAATTTTACAGACAATTCTGTTAACCCTAAAACACAATACAATTATGCAAAAATTATTTAAAAAAAGTTAAATAAAATAATAAAAATCCATTCAGAAAATTGTGTCGTGTCTTTACAGATTGATTGATAGTTTTTATACATTTTTAATTTATTTGCTTATTAATTTTTTCAGAGTGTTGGATCAGACATTTGCTGAAATGTAATTTTAAAACTGGGATTCAGGGAAATGAAGTATTCTTAAATACTAAGAAAACATCTTCATGCAAAGAGGTCCATAATGGATGTTCAGATTTTTACTAGTGCCACATCTAGCAGCTGGAGGGTAAAGGCACAGCGTCTTTGTTGCCTAATTGACTGCATGTGGCAGAAATAGACATGAATGGGGCGTCAGACCAGAGCCAGAATGGAACATTTGGATGCAGAACTAAAGAAGCTGCCTTATCGGTGAACACGCACAGACTGTTCGCATTTACAAAGAGATAGAGGAGACATGCACACATACACACAGCAATGAAAAGACTGAATCCAGTGTCCTGTGACACTCTGATAACATTAGAGCAGTTTGAAATGTTTTCAAGAATTGTTTTTACTGCATCTCGAGACCCGTCAGAACAATAAAACATTTTGGTTTGAGTGTATAAATTTAGACGTATAGTGCTGTGCTGCTTCTGAAGAAAATAAAAGGCTGTTAAAAGTTTAAACAGGCAAGATGGAAAGCTGCAAGATTGGAGAAATACTGATTTATTACTGTGTGTGTGGTGCCCATGAGATTGGAAAGAACTATGTCTGCTGATAGCATTGTTTATTTGCACATGCAGTTTTAGAGTGACAGTTTTGCAAATTGGGTAATATAATTTATTTAATTGGCTTTAATTTAATTTGAACAAAAATACTTGTGATGTAATGTTAAGTGAACTGGCATATTGTTCATTTATATAGTTCATCCACCATTGTATGCTTTTCCTGTGTAGCACTTTTGTGTTTTTCCTTCAATTTAATGACACAAGCAACAAGCAGCTTGCAAACAGCAAAAGCAATTTCTGCTTATTCCTGTTTCCACTCTTTATTGTACCACATAATTGCGATAAACATTGTTGCAGGACATTTTGCATGAAAATATGTATTTCCAGAGGCTCGTCAAATTACCATGTTTATGGTTCATTAATTTTTTCCTACAGCCCCTGAGCTGCAAGCCACAATCCTTGAATTCCTTTCAGAAACCTCAATTATGCTAACGAGATCAAGGCATTTAGTCCTATTAAACGTGTTAAAGTTTGCTGCATATCGCACTGGCTCACTAACTTCAGAGAGAGAGAGGGAGAGAGAATGCATAAAAAAATAGTAAAACATAAAGACAAAATTGCATTAATGCGATTAAGAGATTACTGAGAGCTGCACACCTTTGCATCTGTTTTTAACATACATTATAAAGTCGCTGCATACTCGTTATAATTGTCCGAAGGGTAGCTCTTTGAAGAAGAGTGTTAACAAGAGAATACTTTATAAAACCGAAAGCCCTGCAGACTCATACTTTTCTTAGAGCTGCATGCATGGTCCCCCTGGCATAAAGCACTCAAGTTCTTTATGTCATGCCAATAGAGACAAAAGCCCCATTTCAATCCCATTATGTTTAATATTAGTCTACTTAGACTATTCGGTGCTATGCTTACACAAGATTGTTGTGTACTAGATAACTATAAATGTCAATGACTCTCATTCTGACGGCACCCATTCACTGCAGAGGATCCATTGGTGAGCAAGTGATGAAATGCTAAATTTCTCCAAATCTGTTCAGATGAAGAAACAAAGTCATCTACATTAATGGCTTTGAAAGGCCTGAGGTTGCATACTTTTCAGTAAATTTTCATTTTGGGGTGAACTAAAAAACATGGCATATTCAACACAATGGAATTATAAAGTGCTGATCTGCTACAAACTAATGATATATTACCATAGATATTGATACCCCAGGCCTTCAAGCAACATGTACCAGTGCCCGTCAGAAATAATATAACATGTTGTTATTCAGTGGTACTGGTATCATCTAACACGATTGTGCCCGTTGGAACAGATTAACTGCACATTTTGAAAAATGACTTTGCAGGATGAAAGTAATTATTGGGCGTAAGTGTGTCACCACAGGGCATGAACTGGACTCAGTTGAGAAATTCTCTTTGCGGGATTGGATTAACAGTTGGATGCTCTCTGTGTTTCCTTCACTCTCAACCGTACCAGCTGGCGGGTAGAAAGAGTGAGTGAATGCTTTCAGCCCTTTCTGGATCAGATTAGTTGAGGCCAGTCAGAGGATATGTGTCACCTTTCTTGCCCCCTCCGGCGCCACACGTGCACTGTGATGTTGGGTTTTAGTTGTGAGAGAAACATGAAACTGGTGCAACTCTATTAGAAGTGCATTTTAGCCAGCTAAACAATATTATTTGATAGGAGAATACAACTATTATGCATAGCTCTCTCTTCTTTAAAATAATAGTAATTAAGTAAAATGAAATAAGCTCACATACAATTAGAGATATGCACATTTTTCCAGAAGTGTAGAAAAATGAAGCTATATGCTGTTCTTTTATTTAAATGAGCTGGAAGTGTTTTTATATTTATTTTTATCTACAACCTGACAGATATCACTAAAATAGGTGACATGAGCTATCAGACTTGTCACCGTAACAGCCCTAGGCTCTGTAAACAGCACATAAGGATCTATTGTTTAGCATTGTATCGCTTATCAGAAGTTCTGTCAGTCGTTTTGAACTCTCTGCCTGGCAGACATTTGTCAAGGGTTTGCTGACATCGGGTTTACTAATATGAAGTTAGTAAAATGGTTAACATCACTTACAGCACATTTAAAGGAAAACACCACTGTTTTCCATATCCCACTATATTCTTCCATCATACTTACCTCTCCCATCTCAGTGCATGCACTCAATTGTTGTAGCACACGGCACCATGCTAGTGTTTAAGAACCATTCATTCCTTAGGATCCAAACAGGGAT
The DNA here is from genome assembly GCF_003368295.1 of Carassius auratus. Taxonomy (NCBI): domain Eukaryota; kingdom Metazoa; phylum Chordata; class Actinopteri; order Cypriniformes; family Cyprinidae; genus Carassius; species Carassius auratus. The sequence continues at coordinate 32,423 of NW_020528531.1, forward strand.
GAATTTATAAGTTACCAAAAACTTCCATCTTTTCCCTATTTAAAGACAGTTACATGAGTAGTTACACAAACAGATAAAAAATGATAACTATATTGTATGGAGGAAGAGCACTTTGCAGCACTTCGACCTCGGCGCAGAAATATCTTCACTAGGGAAAACATGAAAGTGTTGGTGACTTATAAATTCATCCCTGTTTGGATCCTAAGAAATTATTGGTGCTAAGCTAGACACTAACATAGAGACGGGAGAGGTACATATCAACTTGACTAAGTTGAGGCAAGAACATAGTAGAATATGGAAAATCAGTGTTGTTTTCCTTTAAGGCTGGACAGCAAGTCATTATAACCAAAGGGCATTGCATTTCCTTTATAACCCATTGGAATATGGAAATAGAAAAGCTTGTTTGATGGTTAATGATTGTGGTCACTCTTAGTGGTTGAAATCAGTGTTCATATAGCAGTGCTGATTATCATACAAATGAGCTAGGATCTAATTAAGGCCATCCTTAATCAAACAGGAATTAAAAAATGACTCAAATCCAATCAAGTATATTTTCTGTTCCCTCCTTATGTGAGAGACATGGAAATACATCTAAAAATGTAATTCCTTTTTTTTTTCTCTCGATTAAAACTCCAATCATGCTGAAGGTTGACCTGTTGTAAGAACAGACTGCATATTAAAAAACAGTGAAGTGACAAACAGCCAAGTATGGTGACGCATACTCAGAATTCGTGCTCTGCATTTAACCCATCCAAAGTGCACATACACAGCAGTGAACACGCACACACTGTGAACACACACCCGGAGCAGTGGGCAGCCATTTATGTTGCGGCACCCAGGGACCGGTTGGGGGTTCAGTGCCTTGCACAAGGGCACCTAAGTCGTGGTATTGCCGGCCCAAGACTCAAACCCACAACCCTAAGGTTAGAGTGAAACTCTCTAACCACTAGGCCACGACTTCACTGAATTTTTATAATAATAATATTATAGTTATCACAAGATTTTATCCAGCATGTGTTTTTCAGCAAACACACTTGTTTCTATGTTCAGAAAATCATCTTACCATTTTTGCAGTATGTATAGTGTGCAAATCCTGTTCCTATTTGGATTCCAAATCAGTTCTGATGAAGAAACACTCCTCTACATCTTGGAAGGCCTGAGGGTGTGTAATTTTCAGCATGTTTTCATTTTGAGTAAACTATTAAGATATTAAGATATTTGTTCACAAGTTTTCAAATAATAATAAAGGGGTAGTTTTGCCATCATTTATTCACCCTCGTATCGTTCCAGTACTGTATGATGATAGATGACTACTGGACCCCTACTGGTAGACCCCATAACTATACTATCCTGCATTCTCCATTGACAGTTTCATTATTATTATAGATCCTCTACCAGTGTGCAATTTTTTTGGGAGTGTGAAATGGGCTTAGCTCTTTGCAGCCTTTGATGTCCCAGCTAGGGTTGCTTCAGTTGATTTTTAGGAAATTAAAGGAACTCTTCTTTTTTATTTTGTATACTATATATGCCATTTGAGATTTAAATGATTTAAATAAACCATCAGTGGCAACTAACAAACTAAACTGAAATGTTACACAGTACCAATGGAAATCCAGGTGGCTGACATTCCAACAGTTTTCAATACAACCCCCTATACTGCTGCCTTGAGGTTAATAATAATGACTGTTATTCCACTTGCTCCTCATGTCTGCATCTAAGACATGCACCTATGAAACACAGATGAATCAAACGCTCATTTGATGATGCAGACAAAAATAATTGCAAAAGAAATGGGAAAAGAAAAGGCAAACTCTCATTTATTGCAAACCTCAACTTCACTAATAGCAGCATGCACATATCAAAATGCACATATCAAAAACCCAACAGGCTGTTTGAAAAAGACTCCTTGAAGTCTGATCTCAGGAAGACTTTGAACAATGACACTTGTGGGAAACTATTCATTAGTGCTTCGTATATGACTTGATTTACTTACACTGTAGCCTTAACAAAGTTTATAAAAACAGTAAAATTGACTATGATGAAACACACTAAAGAGAGAACTTCCAGATAATTATCCTAATTAACATGAGAGGAGCACATTCAGTAATCAACTCAATTAACGAGATACGAGGTGTATATATAAACACAGCAGATTTACCTCTGTTCCTTGACAGTTTTCTAGCATCCCTCCATTACTTTGGGTATTTAGGTAGTGGAGTGAACAATATATATATATTTTTAAATAAATAAAATGTGTGTACATTTGCCAGTTTACCTTCACTGCACTGTAAAACCCGACAAGTTAACTTAACTCAAATCGTTTGAGTAAACCGATTGCCTTGACTGTAATACCCGACAAGTAAACTTAACTCAAACGGTTTGAGTAAACAGATATCCTTAAGTTATGTTAACTCAAACCGTTTGAGGAAACCGATTGCCTTAAACCATTTAAGTTGAAAAAACTAACAGTTATGAGTACTCTGAACTTAATCCAGTTGAGTTCACTGAAAGAAGATATACATTGCAATTAAGTGATTAAGTGATTAATTGAGCTTTAGTGATGAACACCTGCTGTTAACAAACAGAATTACTGAAGAAAAGAGAGAAAGGAACAACAGCTGACTTCAGACACAGCCTCACTCAAACCTGACAAGTTATGTTAACTCAAACCGTTTGAGGAAACTGATTGCCTTAAACCATTTAAGTTGAAAAATCTAACAGTTATGAGTACTCTGAACTTAATTCAGTTGAGTTCATTGAAAGAAGATATACATTGCAATTAAATAATTAAGCGATTAACTAAGTGCTGATTGAGAATTAGTGATGAACAGCTGCTGTTAACAAACAGAATCACTGAAGAAAAGAGAAACACAAGAACTACTACAACTGGCTTCAGACAGACTTAGATGAAATCAACTGAAATAAAATACATGAAATCTCTCAAGATCTGATTAAACAACCCCACAAACAGCATCACCAGCTCCACTTATTAATAACCAGACTGACTTTATTTCTGTCAGACGTCTACAGAAGATCTTATTGAGAATGAACTAAGGTTTAGATGTTGATTTATTGTTTCATTTGAAGTAACCATGTTAGAGATCAGTGTCTGCTTTAGTTGGGCTCTTGACCCTTGATTTCTGTCTTAGTTTTTTCTCTGGCTGTTATAACAGTGTGTTTCTAAAACACATTTGTTGTAACTCAAAAGCCCAGAAGAAATGCCATCAGGTGTTAACCTGTACCTACATGTAGATTGTTGTACGTTATAGCTGTGATGATAATTTTTCATTATTATTCACAAATATAGATCTATACAGAGTCTAATCTCTGATTAAACAAATGTGTAATTAGTAGAAGTGGACCTAATAAAAATGACACTAAGAGCCAGTGATTCTGTGATAATCAGTTAATATAAAAATGATTTCATAAACATTTTCAACAAATACATTTGTCTTCTATGCCAGTAGCTCGTCACACACAGACATCAATAATCAGAATATGAACCTCAACAATGGTGACAAAAAAACATGCTGCAATGCATGCTGGGTACTATTGTAGTACAAAACTCATCCATGGCTCCCAGCATGCTCTGCAGCATTTTTTTTTTTTTTCTTTTATGGTCACCATTGTTGAGGTTCATATTCTGATTATTGATGTCTGTGTGTGACTAACTGACACCAGAGAAGACCAAACTGTTTGGAAAGTCTTTGTATTAACTGATTATTATAGAACCACTGGCTCTAAGAATCACTTTTACTATAGTCAAATTAATTACACAACCCAGATTTCATCAGAGATTAGACTCCTAGCAGTTGCATAATCATATATATAATTGGTTGTTATACCAATATAAAGTATAACAACCTACATCTAGGTACAGGTTAACACCTGATGGCATTTCTTCTGGGCTTTTGAGTTACAACAAATGTGCTTTAGAAACACATGGTTATAACAGCCAGAGAAAAGACTAAGACAGAAGTCAATAGTCAAGAGCCCAACTAAAGCAAACACTGATCTCTAACATGGTTACTTCAAATGAAACAAATCAACATCTAAACCTTAGTTCATTCTCAATAAGATCTTCTGTAGACGTCTGACAGAAATAAAGTCAGTCTGGTTATTAATAATTGGAGCTGGTGATGCTGTTTGTGGGGTTGTTTAATCAGATCTTGAGAGATTTCATGTATTTTATTTCAGTTGATTTCATCTAAGTCTGTGTCTGAAGTCAGTTGTTGTAGTTCTTGTGTTTCTCTTTTCTTCAGTGATTCTGTTTGTTAACAGCAGCTGTTCATCACTAATTCTCAATCAGCACTTAGTTAATCACTTAATTACTTGAATGCAAAGTTTTAAAACTTACATGGTTTAAATCAAGGCAATCTGTTTACTCAAACGATTTGAGTTAAGTTAACTTGTCGGGGTTTACAGTGTGGATTGACGCCCATGAGTACTTAGCCTTATATTTAAAGGGATACTCCACCCCAAAATGAAATATTTGTTATTAATCACTTACTCCCATGTCGTTCCAAAACCATAAAAGCTTTGTTCGTTTTTGGAACACAATTTAAGATACTTTGGATGAAAATTGGGAGGATTGAGACTGTCCCACAGACTGCCAAGTAAATAACACTATCAAGGTCCAGAAAAGTGTGAAAGACATTGTCAGAATATTCCATCTGCCATCAGAGGTTCAACTGTAACACTATAAAGGAACAAGAATATTTTTTGTAAGCAAATAAAAATAAAATTAATGACTTTATTTAACAATTCCTTTGTCAACAGTCTCCTATATGTGTCTCTCCTGCACAGTTCTCTCAATGGTCTAGGAAATAGTCATCTTTTAATAGATGCTCTAATTTTGTTAATTACGGTTCTCATGGCTGAGTGAAAGGTATTAGAATATTGATGTTGACATTTCACAAAGCAAAAATACCATACTTTGATAAATCGCACCTAATAATTTGATCTTAGGAAGCGGTCAGACCCACTTTCTCTATTTTACTGAATACTTGCCTTCATATTGACTTGAGGAAGATTACCCCTGCACTCTATTGACTGCTCAAAGAGTGAAGTGCTAAATGGCTTTCAAAATGAAATGCACTGTTAAATCCAATGGACTGTCACTGCCTTTACTGTTGGAGGAACAAAAGGGGAAAGATATTTTTTCGTTTTCATCTTCTCGCCCTTTTTCTCTCCTTTCATTGAAAATAAATGTCTGTCTAGGCATCTAGAGTCAGACAGTGTGAATAATGAAATTCTTGGGCAGGAATGTCTGGACAGAGAGGAAGAAACTACGCAGTCACACAACACACAAAAATAAATAATGTGTATGTGTACAATCTCTCCCACACACACACACACTTACTTATTGGCCGTCTTCACATAAGCACAGAAATTCCATGTAACTTATAATTACTGAACACAATTGCCCCAATGTTTGGCTCTCTGCAACTGACATTAATCCACATGTAATGTTTGTTATCCTGCTAAAATGATACAGTTGCTGTCACATAATAATTATTCAAGGTGTGTGTAATGAACAGACCTTTCCCAGCTATTCTTGATCTCACAGCAAAGAAATACTGTAATATATTAAGTAAATTCAATGCACTAAAAGTTAGAAACCAACTTAATTTATTACACAATTTATTACAATTTAACTATACAGTATTTGGCACTAGCTGGCACTGTTTTCAGACTTTTTTCTTGCCTTCTTTCCATTGCTGTCTTTTATGCCAAGGGTCATGGTCAGGCTGTCCTGCAGACCGATTCTGTCCTGCCAAGCAGACGACCACTTTGTATCAAAGCATGGCACTGTTAATCTGCCAACCAAATGTTGTGGCTTCCAAATGTCTTCAGAGCCAAGGTGGAGACATTGCGGTCAGACGAAGAATGCTTGTTTCCACAGAAGGTGTGGTGGACCTACCAAGAAGCTCTGACATTCTAGCGGATGAGAACATGCAGTTGCACTAGACGATTTGTTTGTGTTTTATTTCCAACTGAAAGTCATAGAGCTCTTGAACGAGAGGGACATCACTTTGATAGACATAAAATGGGAATAAACTGAGATCAAAGGGACATATTTGCTTAAATCTCAGAAGAAAAATCAAAGAAGTACCCAGCAATCTCCCATCTCTGTAAAAGTTTTTAGAAGAGATCTAAATAGTGTCACAAACGTTACACAAATACGTTTTAGATACTAAAGTCTATAGATTAAAAAAAAAAAATAATATATATATATATATATATATATATATATATATATATATATATATATATATAACACCAATGTGAAACCATCACAGTCCACAACTTTCTGATGCATACTGTATGCTAAAATTAGCAAGAGCTGGTAAAAAAAAAATCAATAGTTTCAATCTAATTTGATCAGATCTGGTAAATATAATAAAACTTCATAAGTTGATGGGCCAAAACTGACTTTATGAATGAATCTTGAATCTTTCTGAACTGATTCATTCAAAAACACTGAATCAATTATATGTGGAAAATTGGGTGCGGTTAACTTACCTAAGCACTTTCCATTGGGGGAATCCCCGCTGCCATTCTGAAGTGTGTTTCACTTTGTCAAGTGGAAAAGGCAAGATTATATATATATATATATATATATATATATATATATATATATATATATATATATATATATATATATATATATATATATATATATATATATATATATATATATATATATATATATATATATATATATATATATATATATATATATATATATATATATATATATATATATATATATATATATATATATATATATATATATATATATATATGGGAAGTCGTGGCCTAATGGTTAGAGGGTTGGACTCCCAATCGAAGTATGTGGGTTCTAGTCTCGGGCCGGCAGGAATTGTGGGTGGGGGGAGTGCATGAACAGGGGGAGTGCATGAACAGCTCTCTCTCCACCTTCAATACCACGACTTAAGTGCCCTTGAGCAAGGCATTGAACCCCCAACTGCTCCCCGGACGCCACAGCATAAATGGCTGCCCACTGCTCCGGGTGTGTGCTCACAGTGTGTGTGTGTGTTCACTGCTCTGTGTGTGTGCATTTCGGATGGGTTAAATGCAGAGCACAAATTCTGAGTATGGGTCACCATACTTGGCTGAATGTCACTTCACTTCACTTCACTTCTATATATATATATATATATATATATATATATATATATATATATATATATATATATATATATATATATATATATTATAGCTCTCTAATCTTACTATATGTCAACAACTGTCTCAATTGTGCCTATTTTTATTTGCTAAGGAATTTAAGGAGGAGAACTTTACTTTATTGACACTAATGGACTCCATTAAGTCTCAAGAGCAATCTTTTGAGGAAATTTTCCTTTGGGCTTTTATTTTATTTTGCTGTCGGCAGTAACTCTCATCTTAACTTATGAATGATATCATCACTTCAAACTACAGTAACTATGAACCTAGGATAACAGAGCCCAGATCTGTACTTGGTAAAACAAAATAACGAATAGTGTAATTTAAGCACAGTTTATAAAACACATGCTAGAAGATTGTAAACCTTCTAAAAACCCTTAATTTTAGAGCCACAAACTGACTAATCAATCCAAAAAGCTTTGATTTTGTGATGCAGTTTAGTGTAAACTATTATTTATTTTACTCTCTAATACACAGATGGGCTCAGAGTTCAAAGATGGACACACACAGGCACTGGTAAATGTTGACATGCACTCACGCAGCCAAACACACAGAGTAATGCTCACGGACACTGAAATATCCTCCCTGAGATGCTTTTTACTGCTCCATTTAAAGTCTATTTAAGATTAAAGAAAAAGACAGAAAGAATGGGACTAGTGTTTGAGAGGATGACGAGGACAATGACTATTTACTCTAGGTCTCTGTGTCTTCTCTTAAAAGCCCAACATTAGAGCCAATGTCCCTGAGAGCCTTTAACATTAACAGAGCACAATCACAGTGGAATTGCTTGTACCTCAGCTTTCCATCTTTGTAGAGATTAACTTCAGATTTATAAGGAACAACAGAGTACAAATTAAATTAAATGTGTTATCCACATAAGAAACAACAACAACAAAAAATCAAACAACAGCTGATGTCAAACTCTTTAAAATCTCTGGTGCCTGGTTGCCTGTGTTGTGTGAAGGGAAACATAATAGCATCAGCGGTTTGAGCCATTTCAGAGAAGTTACTACTAGAACGGTGGTAGCATGATGTTTTGATATTGTTTTTATACAACAGTTAAATAAAAGGTACATTTTGAGTGGCTCACATTTTTGATGAAATATTTTCAGTTAAGTTTTTGCTACTAAAATAATTCCAAACAGAATTACTGAAAGGCACACTGGACACTCAGTAATGGTGTTTTGTTCCTGAATGAATCAGAATTTTGGAATGAATTGACTGAATTAATGATTCAGTGAATCAACCATAAAGAGATTCTATGTGTGCGTTTGACTTTGCTTTTTATGCCCTTCCCTTGCTAACTTCCCTGAAATTATTAAAAATTAATAAAAAATCTGAAAAAAAAAAAAAAAAAATCCATGGCCAGCCATATTTGATGTGCAATTAATATGATTAAGTAGATTAATTGCATAATGTGATAACTAATTAATCAGATTAAAACATTTTATCGATTGACAGACCTTAAATCCATATTAGACCCAAAGTTGGGTTGAAACAACCCAGCATTTTTTAGAGAGTACCTAAAGTCTACATATCATAGACTGACTGCCTCTGTCAAAATCAAAGGGTCGAGGGTCTGTCTATAATCTTGCCTTTTCCACTTGACAAAGTGAAACACACTTCACAATGGCAGCGGGGATTCCCCCAATGGAAAGTGCTTAGGTAAGTTAACCGCACCCAATTTTCCACATATAATTGATTCAGTGTTTTTGAATGAATCAGTTCAGAAAGATTCAAGATTCATTCATAAAGTCAGTTTTGCCCCATCAACTTATGAAGTTTTATTATATTTACCAGATCTGATCAAATTAGATTGAAACTATTGCTTTTTTTTTTAGCATACAGTATGCATCAGAAAGTTGTGGACTGTGATGGTTTCACATTGGTGTTCAGGAGAGCTCAAGCCTTTTTCAGGTCAGGGGTTCTCAAAGCATTGTGCATGGCCTGAGTGGGATCCTGCATTTAATCCAATAATCTGTCTGGAAATAAAATGTTATTGCAATTGTCATGTAAAGCAGGTCATTCTTAATCTGCCCAGTATGTAAAAAAATGATTTCCATTCCTTGTCCTATAATAATCCATGATAATAACAGGCCAGTTTTGTGTGTCTGTGTGTATGTGTGCTGTACTTTTCAGTATATATGTATATCATTTCTTTGAGATGACATAAAGTGGTGTTAAGACCTTCATCCCGAGTATGTATGTTGAATATGACATGATTGCAAAATTATATGATGTGTCTGTTTTCATTGTGCTTGTATAATGATGTTTCTCAAGTCAAATCCTTTGGTTATAAAAAAAAAATATATATATATATATATATATATATATATATATATATGGGTTGTCCTACTGACATGGTACAAATCCAACATTAAACTGTTGCTGTTTTTGACGATTTTGTGGTGGCCAGTTGGATAGGTGGTCGCAGTTACAGATGTGCAGACAGATGGTTTGGATTGTGACGGGACGTGTGTATATGTGTGTGTGTGTGTGAGGAGCCAACAGTATAGCCCAGCATTGGTTCAGTTCATACTGTGCAGGAAAAGACATGATCAGCAGATGTTTAGCTAAACAGTATGTGTTTGTGTTCAAATGATTTTTCCTCAAATGGTCTTTAACAGATGCTGTGATTACAGGTGCATGATTTGTGCTTTTATGATCCTGACTACATGGAAAATCTGTTTGGGTTCAGTCCAAGGGCACTGCAACCGAATCTGTCTCGAGGTTTACATAGCATACTTGTTAGAGTCACTGGCCAATTCGGTTCTAGCAGTGTATTATTACTGCAGCAGCACATTTAACACTTTCCACTCATTCCATACTGGGAAGCAACACTTATGAGCATTGCTCTAGTAAACTGCTATCTGGCATAATGTGTTTTCTGTATCTCATCCTGAAATTTTAAAAGAATATATTGTATAAACATTTAGAAAAAAAAGATGAACATCTATCTGTTCTCTTTCTCTCCCTGTCATCCAGTGTCATTCTGGCATCCTGGTGTTATGACAAAATTATCTGTTTCTGTATCTATGTTTGGATAGCATCATGGAACTAAACCAGAAGTGTGTCAAAACTAAATGAAAAGATTAAAAAAAAAATGATGTATTCCATTTAAAGTTTCCATCACTGTGTAATTAATTTATATTTTATATTTATGTAAAATAGAAACATTTTGTATTCATATAATATAATTATGAAAATTTTTATGTAAAAAAAAAAAAAAAAAATCCAATGTATATACTGTAAACTTTAGATTGCTATTCAGATTGTTATTCAAAATGCATTTATAACTTTATTGGTCGCCTTGGTACTTTTTGTCTTAAGTAAAAGGATATTGGCTGGATATGAGCACTGCCAAAAAATTTGTATCTTTTGTTGATAGATGCACTTAACCCTAAAATATTTATTATTTATTTCAGCTTAAGCAATATTATGTTCTGTTGTCTTGAAACACAATTTGTTTTTTAGATTAATGTAGACTTCAAGCTGACAAAACAAAGACATTCCATTAACCACTGGCTGCAAAATGAAGACCCCGGGGTATTTAGGCATAAAAACAGTGAATAACATTTGACATTTGTTGGCACTTTCCTTTGTACAAGTCAATTAATTTCTTCACTGCTTTTAAAAATGAATGTCAATAAGATCCTAATTAATTAATGTGTGCATGGCATGTGGATAATTGTTCTAGGTGAAATTAAGGGCCATTATTTGAATAAACAAAAATAAACACAATGCTTCTCTGAGTCAGACACACTGTACTAAGTAAACAGGCAGCAATTACTTATAAACTTAAAGGATGCTTCCTAGCATTAGCATTTTAATGTGACAATTTTAGATTCTGACTAACATCAGAATAGAAGCATCTGACAGTGAGAAATGTAAACCTAGTCAGAAACCCTAGTATCAGTACTCAAGGGATGAATGCCATGGTACTAGGTCATAAAAACTTTTTTCCCAAGTATGGGCCTGTTGGGACAAAGCTATAAATCATTGACAGTGGTCTGGGTGCAGTGCAGAGGTCTTCTCAAAAGAAATCAAGATTAAGGACCAAGGAGCTGAACACTTCAAACTTTTCCTTGTGGTTGAAAAGGTACTTCAGGCAAAAACAAGAACCAAGCAGTGTTTTAATGATGATCTGGGGGGTTACAGTCACAAACTGAAGAAAACAAAAAAAGAGAGTGAGGATGATAAGCAGCATGTTATTTTGCATCACAGACATGATACTTCAACTTTGAAAACGATTACAAAAAATATGAAGCATTTACAGTAGTAGATAAAAAAAGACTTATTTTTGAAGCTATACAGTGCAAACAAATCACTTCCTGTTACTTGTATTATTATTATTATTATTATTATTATTATTATTATTATTATTATTACTAAAATAGGCTATAATATGTCTATTATGGATATAGATATAGATAAGATACACAATAGAAAATTACCTAAAAAATAAAGTTTTGTCATCATTTACCCACATTTACTATTCCCCCAGGGCTTGTACACATACAGTATCTGCAGCAGTGTTATTTTAATATTATTTATATACGATTATACTATTTATTAATATTTTGAATTAGATTTATTTTATTTTATCACAATTGTAGCCTTAGTAATTTTAGTAGTTTAACTTATTTCTGTTTCAAATATTAAAATTGTATTTAAATTTAATCTTAACGAAGGAAAACTTTTTTTATTTTTTTAACCCTTTAGGTTCCATTTGTTACCATTAGTTAACAACATTAGCTAGCATGAACTAATGATGAAAAATACTTCTAAAGCATTTATTAATAATGGTTAATATTCAATTCATTTACTAATGCTTTATGAAAATCAATGGTTATTTGTTAATATTATTTACTGGATCTGCTAACATGATCTAACAATGAACAGCTCTATTTTATTAACTAATGTTAAATAATATGAATAAATACTGTAGCAAATGTATTTCAAATAGTAAGTTAATGCATAAGTACTGTTAACTAATAGGACCTTATTGTGAAAAAAAATTGACATTGTTTTATATATATATATATATACATATATATATATATATATATATATATATATATATATACATATATATATATATATATATATATATATATATATATATATATATATATATATATATATATATATATATATATATATATATATAACAACACTTATCTGCACTGTACTGCACAATACGGGTAAAACCTCAAGTGATTTCTTGATAAACCTGCAGCAAAGTTTCCATTTCCCTCACCAAAACAATGTCAATATTTGACAAGCTACCTTGCTGAAAGGATGATAATGAAGGATATTAAAATCAAATTGCCATTCCCATGAAAGCATCCACATATCATCAGCTTTCCGAGTGCAGGTGGCAGTCCTGTGAAAATCTTTGTGATCAATCCTCTACATATCTGAATAATTTAATCAAAACCAACATCTCTTACATCTTTAAAAAATCATTTGACATCACTTGAAGCTGAAAACCGTTTTAAAACTTCAGAATTTGTAACAGCTAGCAACAGCTGCAAAACATTTTCGGTGCATGTTAAAATGTCCTTGGATGTTTAAAGGTAAAAAAAAAAAAAGCCCTTTCCAAGCTTTTACAAGTGGTCTTCACACAAAGAGGCTTTTTAGAAAGTGCATTATTCCACCTGGATGGAGCCGCTGATTACCTCTTGCCATGCAGAGCTAACAGCTGTATGTGCACTTACAAACACACTTTATGGCATTTAGCAATCACTCAAAGTGTTCTGATAAAAAAAAAAAAACACCTTGTTCCTAATTTCAAAATTCCTTATAACAGTGCGTGAGTTTACTAAATCTGACAGCATTGCTACTTTAAAATGTGAGAGAATAACAAACACTTATTTACCTAATTTACGGACTATATGGACTGAGGTTATACATATACAGGCGCATGTGTATACACGTCTCTGCTTTCTCCCTTTGTTTAAAGTTGAAGATGATTTAGATTAATCCTAACAACTGAATTGTTTGAGTCTCTTCAATAAATATATTTGTGAGAGTGGATATGATTATACAGCATGCAAATGCCACATTTAGTTTTCAATAATGCTCTTAATCTTTGGGGTTTAATAAAAGAAAGCATTTGTTTGCACAATAATTGTAGATGGAGGAGCAATAATGTGCCAGAGTGTGTTCAAGGTTATCTCAGGTTAGAAGCTTCCGAGTTTATGACAGTAGGAATCATCTGTGTACCCAAAATAGCATCCTTATAATACTAGAATAACAAGAGCATGTTTGTGTGGGCGTGTGTGTGTGTGTGTATACTGAATGATAGTAGCAATGTCCTACAGGGAACATACAACAAAAACTAAATACACACACACACACACACACACACTCACACACACATATACTGTATTTGTGTGGCATTAATGACAATTTACCAATCATTACTCATATCCTGAACATGGGGCATTTCCAGAAACATGGGAACACCTGTCAGTAATATGACAATGAGCACTGCTTCAGGACAACATTCTCTGATTGGTCTGGGTTTCCGTGTCTCCATGTGATTGGTTTGTTAATGTGACATCTCCCTGGTGTTCTGGTCCATCTGCACAGACTTGGAAGAGGACCATGAACCCTCAGTATGTGTTACCTCAGAGATCTCACACTTCCTGCATGGAGGTGCATCTGTTCCTCTTCTCCAAAAAGCGACTCGATCAGGCAGGCAAAACAAACAAATGTTCAGTACAATAACACTGCTACTGTCCTACTGCTTACCTCTCATCAAGTGTCTTTTTTTCTGTCATTTATATTTCACATGATTTGATGTTCAGATAACTCTGGAGGTTCCAAATGCTTTACACAGAAAAGTACAGTATAATGACCAAGCTTTAGCGAGTGACCCTTATATGCCTACATGCAGGTAAAATATATTTCCACTGTATAAAAGGCAATGACAAACTCAAATTTACTGAATGTGAATTTATAGCTAACATTTTAAGCCATAGCAGATCTCAACTCGGCCAAACACACACACAGACACACACAATGATGCCTTGAGCAGGTATCACAGTTTCATTGATGTTACAGCTGCTTCTTGCTGATATCACACACACACACACACACACACACACACACACACACACACACACTGCTCTTCTGGGCCATTCTGCCTGCCTGTATAATTTAGTACTCTCTGTATTACAAATGACCATTTAGTTCTGCTTCTGTGATGCAACAGAGCTTTTGTCACTGTAGTATTCAATATGTGGTCGAATTGTACACAGAATCAATAATCAGACAGACAGAATGCAGAGACAGTTATTTTATTGTCTCATGGAATAATATGATATATATAAAGAAAGTACTTTCCCTGCGGAAAATAATCCTTTCTTTTATTGGTGGATGATCTGTTTTGTGTGGTGTCCAGTTGAATTGATAATAAACTGTATTTTTGAAGACTGAAATGTTGGTAAATTTACAAGAAGTCTTAGTGCATGTCATGGCAAAAGCCATGTATTTAAATGTTATTAAGATTAAAAGATGATAACAACATAATTGCAATAAGTCTTTGTGCAGCCCACACAATTATCAGGTGACTGAGAGAGTATGTTCTAACTCAATAACAAGTGCTCCCTTCAGCTATGTTCAGTCAGTCAACACAACCTGCCATGACAGAGAAATATGAGCTCCTTTATTAACTCTCACACATCTTAATCAGGATGTACTGGATTTGCATTTCTGCTGTTACAGACTCCAAATAATAGTTCAAGGCAGTTCCCTTTGAATCTTTGCTCAAGTCCTGACATGTAAAATAACCCTTCTTACTCTGAAAATCCTTTTTACTTTTACCACATATCACAAAGCAAGGGTACACAAGCTATGGATCTTAGCTAAGCAGAAAATACAATATACGTATACACACACACACACACACACACACACATAACTATCTCCTTTCCTATTAGCTTAACTTGTTATTTATATTTTAAAACAAACAAACAAAAAGCCCAGGATCATGAAATTACAACTGAAAATTTAACCATTCTCAACGTGAGTACACATACCACTGGAAATAATTTTTCATACTTGTATTGATTGCTAAGAATGAATTAAGCCTCACATATTGAGTAGAATTCACTCTTCCTTCCTCATGAGAATACTCTGCATGACATCCTATTAGGTCAGAGAATTTCTACCCAAACTTAGAACTGCTCATTGACTGCCTTTTTTATTTATCAGCTCTATAACTTGTTTTAGCATGTAAATATGGACTATATGGACTGAGGTTATACATATACAGGCGCATGTGTATACACGTCTCTGCTTTCTCCCTTTGTTTAAAGTTCCTGATGATTTAGAATAATCCTATTTATTTGAGGAAAACCAGTCAGTATTTGGTGCGACCACCATTTGCCTTATGCAGTGCAACACATCTCCTTCGCATAGAGTTGATCAGATTGTTGATTGTGGCCTGTGGAATGTTGTTTGACTCCACTTCAGTGGCTGTGGGAAATTGCTGGATATTTGGAACTGGAACACACTGTTGTACTATATACGCCAATCCAGAGCATCCCAAACATGCTCAATGGGTGACATGTCCGGTGAGTATGCTGGCCATGAAAGAATTGTGATTATTTCAGCTTCCAGGAATTGTGTACAGATTTTTGCAACATAGGGCCGTGCATTATCATGCTGCAAAATGAAGTGATGATCATGGATGAATGGCACAACAATGGGCCTCAGGATCTCGTCACGCTCTGAGCATCAGCTCTGTGCATTCAAAATTCCATCAATAAAATGCACCTGTGTTCGTTTGTTCATAACATGCGCCTGCACATACCATAACCCCACCACCACCATTGGCCACTCGATCCACAACGTTGACATCAGCAAACCACCCGCACAACACCATACACGCTGTCTGTGTACAGTGAAAAACAGAATTCACTCTTGAAAAGAACACCTCTCCAAAGTGCCAGACACCTTTGAATGTGAGCATTTACCCACTCAAGTCAATTACGACAATGAACTGCAGTCAGGTTGACGAGCATGCAGATTAGCTTCCATGAACGGTTTCTCACACTTTGTGCAGAAATTCTTTGGTTATGCAAACCGATTGTTGCAGCAGCTGTCCAGGTGGCTGGTCTCAGATGATCTTGGAGGTGAAGATGCTGGATTTGGAGGTCCTGGGCTGGTGTGGTTATACGTGGTCTGCAGTAGTTGGATGTACTGCCAAATTCTCTAAAACGCCTTTGGAGACAGCTTATGAAAGAGAAATGAACATTAAATTCATGGGCAACAGCTCTGGACATTCCTGCAGTCAGCATGTCAATTGCACGCTCTCTCGAAACTTGCGACATCTGTGGCATTGTGCTGTGTGATAAAACTGCACATTGCAGAGTGGCCTTTTATTTAGGCTGGCCTAAGGCACACCTGTGCAATAATCATGCTGTCTCATCAGCATCTTGATATGCCACACCTGTGAGGTGGATGGATTATCTCGGCAAAGGAGAAGTGCTCACTAACACAGATTTAGATACAATGTATATATATATATATATATATATATATATATATATATATATATATATATATATATATATATATATTCTCATATATATATATATATATATATATATATATATATATATATATATATATATATATATATATATATATTGTGACAATCGTCCCGATTCCACATCAGTACATACATATGTTTGTGTGTTTGTATAAAACAAAAAAAGTCTTATAAGATTAGTCATGCCTTATGCAAAATTCATGATTAATGTCACACTATCAGCTCTTTTCACGGTTCCTTTTTTGGAACATGGACATAAACTATAAATTTTTGTCATTCACATAGCAGCGGTTAAGAAAACCTATGGGTTTGTAATGTAATGCCAGGACATAATGTATACAGTAAATATAATTTATTATTATTATTATTTAGGAAAATAAATGTAAAAGCTCGTTATACTCATGTCATGATGAGTGCATGACTAGGCCCATTACCGGCAACAAAAAGAAGACGGTAAACTGAAATGTTTTAAAATCTAATTTAAAAGAGCCAATTCAGGTGCATGAAATCCTGGGGAGAAGCAAATTATACCACATTACATTAGTCAGCTACATCCTCCACAACCTAAACCAGCCCGCAAGGACCTGGGGAACAGCAGAGTGCAGAAATTGCATTTTATGTGCATGTAATTCTTCGGTTGAGTTCATCTTTGATATAGGTGCTCGCACTTAACCCTGGCAAATTTTGCTCTCAGGTATTGAAAATGCAAGTTCCGCTGGCATAAAGCAAAACAGGCTTTTAGACAGGTATTGTTTTACATTCTGCATCAATATCATGGCTTTCAACTAGCCTGGTAAGTTAGAAGAAGCTTTGGATGGATGGACAAAGCCGGGGGAAAACTATGCAGGAACATCACAGCGCAACAGAAGGAGGAAACTCAGCCACCAACATCCTGCAGCCTCATTAGGCTGATGGTGGGTGCTAGGACCCTGGTAATGGAAGTCGAGAGAGTTTGTAATTTAGTCAGACCAGATGAAAGAGCAACATAAAGAAAATGGAAACACCAAAAAGGTAAACACCACCATCTCTCTCACTCATTGCCTCTTTCACGCTTAGTTTATTTGTCATTACTGGCATTTCACATTCAGATGTTGCAGCATTTACATCAAAAAGCAGAACGGGATCTGTATACTTTGTTTCTGGCAAAGCATGAAAGGACACTCAAAAATGTCTAGAATACATAACTATTTGTACACACTATAGATTCTGTTCCATTGCCTGGTGATCACAGCCTGAAACTCTACAGAGCTCCACTGATTCATTCTCCTGAGCTAAATAGAAGCTCTCAGAAGGGAAAGTAGAACAGAGGAAATGTACAATTTCCCTTATTCCCTTATTCAGGCTACACAGTGTAGAACCAATAATACATGTATTTTAAATTCAGTGATTTTCTGGCATTAATCTAAAATAATTCGCCTCTCAGGCTGTTACATTTTTTAGGCTGTTGGAAATTCAGAAGGACAAAATGAGTTAAGGGAAAATCTCTCTTTTGCAGCTGATCCACACCCCTGACTAAAAGTGTTTTGCGGCTGCTGCTTTTGGCTGCTGCTTAGTCTATCTCTCAGTTGCTAAACAGGCAGTTTTTCTTATTTCTTAGTAGAATACATACATTTATAAATAAAACTACTTCTTCTTGTGGTTAATTTCAGAAAAAAATCGAACCACTGGTAACACAAATGACACACTTGTTTCCATGGAGATTCAGGTCTGTAAATGTATTCTGAGTCCCTTTAATAAAAGAAAATGTTAATAAATAAGGAAAATTATAAGAAATTATCACTCGTAGTTGTAGTTGGCCAAGCTGGGTCTAGTTTCCATTAGGATTCCATAATCAACCTGTAGAACTAATTCTGCAAAAATAAATAAATAAATAAATTATTAATTAAAATAAAATAAATTCATTATACCAAAACAAAACATAAAAAAATAAAGAACATAAATCAATTTCATAACTTCATATCAACACTATAAAAACATAACACAACGTACCATATACAATTTTTGATTTTAAAAAAAATATGAACAGCTTGCCTATTTTTGCTTTAATGAAAATATTTCCAAACCAAGCCAAAGTCAGAAGTGGTGTTTTGTTCAAAACTGATTTAGTTTTTTTTTTTTTTACAAAATGGTTTATGGTTTAGTGAATTATTCAAAATCTCTCTTGTAAGGACAGTCCATTTTTACTTCATTAAACCAGTCACTTGTTTCCTTCTTGAATGAATCAGCATTTCTAAACAAATTGGCTGAATGAATATGACAATGACTCACTTGTGAAGACAATTTCTCACCACCTACTGGTGTAATGACTAACTGTCAAAGAAACAATCTCCACAACTAATGCACAGACTGATCAATGCTTTCCTCTGAGTTCATTAAATTAAAGTTGCCATACCAGCTTATCATGAAGGTCTAATAAAATTTTAATCACTTTCTGTAGACCCAAGAGCCTCCTGAAGTGTCCTTTCTTTCAAATGTTGATGTATTGACTCTTTCAAAAGGAAAACTCCAAGGATAAAATCTACCCTCAGAAAACAAAAGGTTGAGGGGAAAAAACAGCAGGAAAGAGATACTGAGAATCAGGGTCTGTCTCTTTTTAAGATGTTAGCAGTTCTCTACAGTCACACACACAAAAAATACAAATAAATAAATAAATAGTAATTCTCGTCCATTGGATGAGGGAGTATTTTGATAACTGGTTGACCCCCCTCCACATACCTTGTTAAAATATGAAATCATCAATACTTTAACTTGTAAAGGCAAGGCTGGGGAGTTAACACAAAGGTTTCAGTCATTTCAAACTTCTGCACTGGCTTGTTCGTAGATTATGTTAATTTTCTCAGTTAGATTCTGTTTAATCTGGCTGGTGAATGAAATAACTGCCAAAATCTTCAGGGGAAAAGGAGGATAAAAAAAAAATGGTATGCCGTCTTTAAAAAACTTGAAAAGCCTGATTATATATATATATATATATATATATATATATATATATATATATATATATATATATATATATATATATAACAATAAATAGCAACATAAAACAGAGCAAAATCTGGGGTTGCGTCTCAGTGTCAAGCACAAAGTTTGAGCCTTTCAGACACATTGGCTTCTCAAAAATTTCCCTTTTACCACAGTCGTCTTTGAACATTTAGAAGTAGGCCATTTATGACATCCTGTTATATGATCTTAAAAGGTTCTGTAAAGGCTTGAAAAGCTTAGCACACTTTATCACACATGCTTTGGTCTGGGCGTAAAAACTGAGACCAGCTTGTGGAAAAGTATGCTCCAAATTTATGACACCAGTTGGAATATGTCTCAAGTGACTGAAATAAATATATTTCTGGGTGTTAAATAAAAGTTTCATATCATGCTCACTCTGAAAAATTACTTAGCCAAAACGATTCAGTAGCTGTGTTGATCTACTACAGATTTCAGTAAAAAGACTGTTGAAGTGCTTTTGATGGTAATGCATGTGCATTGTGGTTTCACCTATACTTGACCACTGTTTGGACTATCACTAACCTCTAACTGTGTGAGCCCACTTAAAAACATTAGTGAGACAAATGGCACAGTAAAACACTCCAGAGCAAAGAAATGAGAGCGATCAGGTCTAGATTTTTGTGAATTATTCTTTATGTCAACTCTATCAATCACTACTTACAATTAAAAAGAGGTCAATTTTCCTCATTAATTTACATTTCAACATGCACAATCAAATGTATTTGTATAGCAGAGAATAGCAAAGCACAGCAATAAACAAATACACTGCAACATTTTCTTTAGAAAAACATGACCTCTTCATAAATAGATGCGTTTCATTTGGTTAAAGTAATTTTCCTAATTGTTTTCTTTCATACTTTAATTTTTCCAATACAGCGAGGTAGTTGTATACAGAATTTAATTAGTTTTCATGTTGTAAGAGTTATGAACTTTGTAGGCTGATACCATATTTTAACAGTAAACCTTTAACAAGTGTTGCAGTAACTGATCATAACTGAACATGACCTTGTGAGTCAGTCTGCACTGTGCAATGTTTATTTGTGCCTACTTAATGTCAGCTTGTGAAATCTCCTTGTTAAACTAGATGCTAATTTGTTCTGTCTGGTTATAGTCTGCATTTGCAATCAATCTGTACAGGGCCAAGCTCCATGTCATACTATTATCAGCATTGATTAAACAGTATTGAAGAGGCATGTATAGATACTTGCCACCTCTAACCTTATTGCCCTGAATTTACTTTCAGTCTCTAGTATGTGTGTACTGTTAAGATCGTCCTAGGCCAGTGGTTTTGACTCAGAACTCAGATTTTATTTTAGACACCAAACAGCAACCCAACACAGTACCAAAATTATTTATTATCATGCAATGGTCATGCATCTTCGGGAAAAAAAATCAGCTAATTTGAAAAAAAGGCCTAATATTATATAAGGCCTTTTTTGCAAATTAGCAGATGTTTTTTCCCCAAGAAGCATGGCCATTGCATATATTATATTATATTATATTATATTATATTATATTATATTATATTATATTATATTATATTATATTATATTATATTATATTATATTGGTTGAAACTTTTAACTAGTTGCTTATCAGCACGCAATTTACTAGCATATTGGCTGTTTATTAGTACTTATTGAAAACATATATTAGTTCTTCATACTGCATTACAATTTTAGATCCCTTAATCCGACCCCATACCTAAACTTAACAACTACCTTACTGACAAATAAGCAGGCAATCTGACCAATCATAATAGACAAGAGAGTAGATTAACATTGTTGGACTTCAACTTGAAAAATGTTTTTTATTGTATTTTCTCGGTTGAAAGCAGATATCTTGTAATGTTCATTCATGTTTATTTTGTGCTATAGCTGTTTGAGAGTAAGATGTGAATGGTTCATGTGCCGCTTAAACTGATACACTACAGCGATCTGTCACGACACGAGCCATAAAACGGTAATTATTGTTTGAATTTCTTATAAAGAAAAATTCAATTCGTGAGAGTGCCAAAGCTTGTCGGACGTAGCAACAAGGACCTTAAGATGAAGTGACCTATATTTGTATATAGGTTAGTTGCAATGTAGCATTGTTGTCTGCCAATTAAATAAGTACTGAGACCCACTTGTTGAAAACTACTGGTACAGTATATTGAATGTTTGCTCAATCATCACTGAGAACCGTTTTAAAAATCCATGAATCCACTTACAGTACTTCCTCCTCCATGCATTCTGACAGATGCCCCCTGGTGAGTGCTACATTCTCCTAAGCGCCTGTGGTCATTCCTTCTTCACACACACACTTTCCCTATCTGTGCTCTTCTTGATCATACATTAATCTAGCTTTGAATAGGAGCCCATTTTCCTCTCTAAATGTCAGATCATATTCACTGGCCCTTATTCAGCGTCCAAGCACATCTGATTTCCAAGTAACCATTGAGGTAAATGTCGGTGCATAATAAAGCCTCCTCTCGGAAACAGAACAGTAATATCCAGTTCCTGAACTCTATTGTAGTTCCCGAGTGCATTAGCTTAGCAGAGAAGGCAATCAGTTGAGCAATCAAAGGCTTTGATTGACAAAGCAAGAAGTGGGGAGATCAAGCCATGTCAAACACGGTGCCAAAATCAGTGTCGACACTGGAGGAAAGAGCGGACAGGATGAATGTGTGTACATGGACACTCAGATTAGACACACAGATCTGCTCATAGATACTGCCAGGGAGCACCAGGGACAAAAGAGTCTATTCAGCTGCATGTAATAATCAAGAGAGCTGGTTGAGAGAAACTCCAGCTGTTGACCTGCGACCCCAGGCTCAGAATGGAATGGAATCATGCTGCCACCTCAATGTCTGGACGGTAACATTTAAAGAAAGCTGTGTGATTGACTTTCTTATGGGGAATACACAAGACATTTTGAAAAATGTCTCAATGTCCCAATTGCTTTTACATGTACATTTACAATTTAATTAAATTACATTTTAATTAAATTAAAAACTATCAAGATGAAAATAACAAAAAGGATGCACACACACAGTATATGCACATATAGTACGTGGTGTGCAGGTGTGCATGCTGTTGAATGTTGAATATCCATAAAAAAATACTATATTTTACTATATAATATAATAATATTCCACTGTTATAGATCTGAAATTAAACTCACATTTGTGTACCTTTAGATATTGCCAAAATATTTTCTTGATGCCAAAAGTTGTTCACATAATTGATTGCATTACACCACACTTAAATATGCACACATTGAAGACTTCTCACATTTTATAAAAAAGGAACAGCATGAACCTAACATCTTCTGTGCTGGTTTAAAAAAAAAAAAAACATGAATTAGAATAAATTATGCCAAATGAGGTTGAATACATGAAGGGTGAACTATTCCTCTACATTCAAAAAATAAATATGTGAACAGGTTTACATTGTTTATGAATTTACCAATAATGATTCAAGGTTTCCAAACTATTTGAAATTATTTAGAGATATTTGTTATAAGGTTTCCTAATACATATTTTGTGTATATGTCAGCTGTTTTTGCTACTAGCATGATCTGATCTTTTGATGTGGCTGCTGTTGAAACCTAAGTTACCCACAGTTCCATCGCAGTGGAGTCTTAATTAGCCTGTAGAGTCAAGCTGTCATACAGTACTCAACAACACTTTGGTTTGCACAGAGACATTGAAGAACATCAAAAGAATATGAATTGTGTGTGTGTGTTTATAAAATACTTTATAGCCTGCTTAAAACTTCCAGAGATGTTGTTAAAAATAGGCACTGGTGATCCATTAAAAGAAAAAAATATATATGACACATATTCCAAAATAAGGGGCTAGGGCTAAAATATACAGTATGCACTTTAGGTCTGATGACAAGCCATGACAATAGTGCACTTTAGTAGACAGAAGGAGGTAAGATATAATAAGTCCCTGCAGGAAAGAATGTGTTCAGACTGAGTTTGCTAGTTGCTGCAAAATCTGATGCAACAGTCTGTGCAAGTGCAGATCAGGGAAAAAATTAACATTTGAAGCAGGCTGGAACACAAATAGTATCTCAATTTTTATAGAATTAAATTGAGTTAATTACAAATAATCTGTTTATACTGTAGAAGACTCTGATTGAGGATCTGATCTGAATGTAGAGGTATGTACTTGCTAAAATCCGCCTATTTTCTCACTCATATTCAAAAATACCTTGCACACATGTGCAGCGCCATACTGCACGTTTACATTATACAAATGTGTGTGTGTTTATGTCTTATGAACTGGTCAATGGAGAAGACTGAATATTTAATAAACATACTTACTGTACATGTCAGCTATCATTTTAGATATGTCCTCAACCTCAAGGCAAACATTTTTTTGACATATTTTGATGATATCATTACAACATCACATGTCAACATGTTAATACAACTGATTCATTAAAAACACTGATATAACATAGCACTAACTTGTACCAATCTCGTATCGAACCATGACCCCAAAACCAAGGTAACTGTATCACTCTTGCAGCCATGCTGTTCAAATATCAACATATTAAAATGTCTTGATGTTCTTAAACGTACATAACTACAGCCAAAAGTGCAAATGTCAAAACATCTCTGCTCATTCATGTCTTATTTGAACGTACATGAAGTACAGGAAATGAGAAAAGTATGGTATTTTCATCTTTATGATAAGGCTCATCTCCACCTCCAGGTTTCTATTCCTTTACTTGCCTTTATAAAGTCTTATTTAAGTGGCAAGAGACATTTTTACATCATCTCAAAATTATTCCTCCATCTGGAATTATTATTATTTTTTATTATTTTTTTTCTATAAAAGCTGGCCAAAGTGCTCCTGGTCAAAACATGAGAGAGAGCAATGAATAAAAGAAGACGACAGCCTTGCTTTTACTTAGAGGGCAACTCCAGCAAGAGAGAAGCTAAAGGTTGAATTTGAATTAAATGTAATAGCAATTTTACACTCAATGCCCTGAAGGAGAAAGATAATGCATGATTTTGTTTATTCTACTCTCCCATGTCTGAATGAGTTTCAGTTGAGATGGGAATCGCTGGATGTGTGTTTAGATTATCTGATATTCCTATAAGCTCTATAACTGTACTGAAACACACACACGCATGCACGCACACACACACACACACACACACACAGTAGTACCTATTTATGGGACATGTTTTATCCTTTAAAGCAGAGGTGTCAAACCCTGCTCCTGGAGAGTTGTACCCTGCTTTAACACACCTGCTCGTAATCTTCAAGTATTCTTGAATGCAAACATTAATATCTAAATACAGCATTAGCAACTGTTGCTGATTACTGCTGAATTGATTAATGAAAGGGAATGGACCACTTGCAAACATATGAAATGAATTGATGCAGCAGGCATCAACAAGTCATTTTAAACAATTTCCATTAGATTTAGTCATACAGTTATTGTATTTATTTTAATAAGTATTATAAATAACCAAATAAACCAAACTTGTAAACAAAACAGGGATTAAGATAAATAACCTTAAAAAAGATAGTCCACTGTATATAATTTACATACAGTTACAGTTTAGTAAATGCATACATTAAATAATTGCAGTGCTATGCTTATAATTTACATCAGGTTATTCAATCTGATTATGTATAATGAGTTCAACCACATATGAACATGTGTTATATTTACAGCTTTTTCAGCTGTCAGTAATTGTTGGCATCATAAATAAATCCTGATTAGCATGCAACTAATTAATTACCCAGATTCAAAATCACATATACAGTATCACGCTATAGTACATGTTAGAACAGATGTGCTAATCACCAGGCCGCGGCTCTGACATTGTAAGTAACACAGAGGGCATGTTTGGACAGTATGTTCACCAGAAGGCATTCTCCTGCTGTCATATGACATCACTTCAGCTGCTTAAAATCTGCACCATAAGGATTCAGTTGTCATCTGACTCAACACTTAAACATATACCTGTCACAAGTGAACCCTCATCTTGGCCAAATAATATTGTCAATTGCCCCTTTCACACAGCAATACCAGCAAATTGCTGTAATATTACTAGAACAAATTTTTTGGCAAATACAAAAATGTGCTATTCACACAGACCATCTTTTTTTTTTCCTGGTAAACACCATTCACATATCAGTTAAATTGAGTGGCACCACCATGCTTATCCATTTATAGATCTTAGCCATTTAGAGCCTAATTGTTTTGCCAGATTTAAATTATCAAAAGTGATTGCCAATTTAAACGCTTTAATGACATTACGAAATAGCCCTTAGATAATTACCACCATATTAGTTCTGATACCACATAAAGTCAACTTCATAAATAGGCCTGTATCCATTGCGAACATATTTCATTATTAGTCTGATTAGCGCTGATTTCTAAAGACTGCTGCACAGTGGGGACGACAAGCGTCTTGAGCTCAAACAATGCTAAGAGAGAGTTTACGAATGGTCCAGACCAACCTTACGAAAGTATGACTTACAGAAGATATACTTCGCGTACGAATGTGTCGGGAATCGTGCGATAAGGTTAAGAGAGAGGTTAAGGAATAGGTTAAGAACTACTTAGCGATAAGAACGTTTTGGGGAACCGGGCCCTGGTCAGGTTAGCGTCTAACAGAGATTTATCAGTGGGACGTTCCTCTTTACATCATAACAGTATCGGTGCAGCTGAGAGGCTTTCTGGTTTTAGTCCAATGACCATCTGATGCAATATGCTAAATGTCAGTTACCAAACATGACTCAGGTTTCTCTTTCAGTAGATGGGAATGTTTACCACTATTTTTGGCTTATCTAGTGCACACAGGATGCCATGTTAACGGCCAAGGCCTGGTGAGGGATTGAATAAGATCAAGCTGCTCTTTGATCCTCACAGTATAGTTACAATTCACACATTCACACAGTATGTCAGAATATTCTCCAAGGTTTCATGATCAGGGTGAAGGATGAAGATATATAGCTGAAATTTCACAGGCTACATTTGTCTGGAGAAAACTAGGTTAAGATGTGTGTCTAGATGTGTGTGTGTATGTGGCGGAGAGGAGAGGAACAGATGCATTTCCGAGTAGGTGGTGCTTGTGAGTGGGAAGGGGGTCTCCGAAGTAACACGCACTGCGGCACCTTTGATTGTGCTCCAGGTCTACACAGATGGAGCAGAGCCCCAGGAAGCAGTCACACTCAAAGACCAGTGTGAGGTGAACTGTAACAGTCACTGAGTAACCACTCTGGCTTGTCACAGCGAATAACTAATCAGAAGATATGGTGACAAGATGAGCCTGTTTTAGAGCAGGCTATTAAAAACTGTCCATAAGAAACTCAAAAAATACCTTCAGCTCTATGTTGTATAAACACACAATCAAATATACTGTGTGTGTGTGTGTGTGTGTATGTTTACATACATGCAGTATGTTTGTGTGTGTGTGCATATATACCATTCAGAGGTTCGGGGTTGATTTTTACTACGGAATTCACTTAGGGTCATCAAGGCTGCATTTATTTGATCAAAAATACAGTAAAAAAAAACTGTAATATTGTGAAAAAATATAAAAATGTAAATAATTATTTTCTATTTTTATATGTGTTTTAAAATGTAATTTATACCTTTGATAGCAAAGCTGAATTTTCAGCAGCCATTACTCCAGTCTTCAGTGTCACATGATCTTCAGAAATCATTCTTATATGATAATTTGGTGCTTAAGAATTTCTTATTATTATCATTTGTTGAAAAAAAAATGTGCTGGTAAATATTTTTGTGAAAACTGTCATAAAAAATTATTTGATGAATAGAAAGTTCAAAGGTACAGCAGTTATTATTATTATTTTTTAACAATGTAAAAGCATTGATTGCCAATTTTGATCAATTTAATGCATCCTTGCTAAATAAAAGTTGTAATTTCTTTAAAAACCTTACCAGAAAATGAAAAAAAAAAAAAAATTAAAAATCCTATCATAATTAATTGTATACTTTATTCTTATTCTTATTCATATCATGTTTTAGCTCAAAACTTCATGTGGATGGTGAAACATCCAGTAGTGTGCTTTAATGGAAGCAGCAGTGTGCTGACACTGTGCTCTTAAGGCATAAGCATAAGGATGCATTTGATTGTCAACAGTTTATTTACAAACTTACCAGTTCATGATGGGGTACACACGTGTAGAGCAGAAAGGATTTTTTTATTTTCCCTTTCAGTCTACGAGGCAGAAATTATTCAATTTCTTCCTCAGTACCTAATTAACAATCCATCTATGTGCCACAGAGACAAATGAAAGCTGTTTCCTGCCTGCAACAAATAGAAAACGACCTCTATATAGTTCCATTCAGAAGCAAATGCTCCAATCACATTTATCATGCGCCTTGTGCATTTACATATTTATATTGGCTGTGTTTGCTTGCGCTGGGTTCCCATAACTCAACATGTAAGCGTTGAATTGTTTAATAACAGAGGAACACGGCCCTGCATATTGCAGGAGTGTGCGCGGGAATATTACAGCAAATCGTATTTTACTTTCTGAGGTGAAAAATGAGAATCAACATGATGAATCTGACGAAATGATCATTCAACAGTGCAACCATGCCCTCTACAAGAGCTGGCAGAAAATTGAGCTATGCTCAATGGATAATCTCAGAAACCTAAGTATCCATGGTGTTCTATTACAAACCATATTTCTAATGGCTTAAAGAGAAAGAGAGGCAATATTATTTTGATTTCTTTTTTCTTTTATTTTTTCTTTCAGTTGATTGTGGGCAATTTATGGTATAGATTCAGTTTATTTTTACCTGTATTTTACTGTGATCTTATTCACGGTCAGGATTTAGTCTACCATTTTGGAATGGCTGGATACACTTTACAATAAAGGCAACTGATTCAACCTACCTTGCTAATTTCTAATTTTTTTGGTTGACAAAGCCATCAACAAACTGATTATTGAGCTTGACTGTGATTCACTTGAATAATTTTTCTGATTGGAAATAAAGCTAAATGAACCATTTTGTCCTGAGTCAGTATATTCAAAGTACATACAGTATGATCTTTTTATAGCTGTTTTTGTTGTTTCATACAGTAGGCTGAAGTGGCATCATGGCCACATGGACAAATCACTGGTGATTTAAGCAATTTTGAGCGTGGCATGGTTGTTGGTGTCAGACGGGCCAGTATATGTAGTCAATGTATGACAAATACCATGCTTTACAGGTTTAAATCTATTTTCACATTTCTAAATATATTATTATTATTTTGCACAATTTAAATATTTTTGGTAACACTTTACATTTTTAACTAAGGTTCACTTTGTAAAGGGTTTATTAAGGTTTTAATAAATGACTTATAACTAATTTACACATGCATTATAAACCATGAATAATAAGGGTGATATTAATGCTATAACTGCCAAATAATGAGACATTTTTAACTTAGATGTTATAAATGAGCCACTTCCAAATGTGTTTTTAAATCAGATACATATCTGATATCTGTACATCTGACCTACGTCTAAACACCGATATCAAATTCCCAGCAGAACTGCGAGGGTGACACGTTTGCCCATAATGATTGTGTTTTAATGCTGGTGTGCTGTGTTCATTACAATAAATATTATCTTAGCGCTACTTTACTTTTACCGAGCTGTAGATAAAATAGCCAAACAAATTAAAATTACTATTATTTACCATTATTTATCTGATCAGTGAGATTTTGTGCTTCAAAACATCCATGACAGCCAATGTCCATTCTGGCAAATAATAATGGCCACTCGATGTGAATTATATAAATAATTGTAATGTCTGCACTTGCTATGCTTACATTAAATTATTTGAGCAATTAATGTCACTTTCAGCAATAATAGGTCACTGGTCAGTGTTGGTTTTAACATCTCATTTCTATTATAGGTGTTGGATGTGGGTTTTATCTCTCCTTCTTTTAATGGATGTGGACATCAGGAACTTTCCTTTTAAGAGTTTTAAATGTCTATCTATTCATTAATAAATGGTTCACAGCTGTTCAAAGTAGTTTTTGGAAAGCAACGTGGTAAGAAAGTTCATGAGATTTAAATGAGAAATTATCTAAACGAGAAACCATAACACCTTTTTAGTTTGCTATAATAGACTATTTTTGCTGCATCATGAAATAAATCAAGAATCTGGTTTTGAGCAAAACATGTATGAATAAATATTTTAAAAAATGGCTCACTATTTGACAGGTATTGCATTAGAATCAGCCTTTTTATCCATGCATTTATAACTGCTTATCAATGATTTATAATGCATTTGTGAATGAGTTATAACTCGTTTATAAACTCCTTAATAAACATTTTTATAAACACCTTTACAAAGGGAACTTTAATGTAAAGTATTAACGATATTTTGTTTCACTAAGTTTGTTCAACTAAGTTTCACTAAGTTTGACCACCAACTTTGTATGATGTTCTGAAAAAACAAATACTACCAAATAACAAAACAAAACAAAACAAAAACACCCTTAGCACTCAGGTAGAAACACATACGTACGCACACATGCAGCAAAAGAAACAGCACAGTTGGCTTGTTAGGTTGTATTAGACTCAAACTGACAAGTATGAGAGACCTGTGTAACCCAGTCAGAAGTTACTTAGACACAAAGTAAACTGGCACATGGGGGTACTGTGCCGAAAAAGATTAATTAAATCTCTACAGGGTTGTTTTCTTGTGTGTGAATATTTGTGAATGTGTGCAGTCAGTCTACTGACACAATCTGAGTTTACATCAGGCATGCTTAGTTTATAATCCTCTAAAGACACCTGAAATTATTTAAAAGTTTTAGGGGATAACTACAAAAGTGTTGACAATGAGTCCCAAATGGAGAAAATTATCACCACATCGAACATCTGGGGCTCGTCAAATATTATTTATTAATATCCTAAATTAAACTGCCAAAAACACCTCAGGCAATTTTGTGTACGTGTGCATCAAAAACATTTAGAAATTATGCCACTGTTCAGTACTCAGAATATTAATTTGAGTAAATCGTATTATTCAGTTCATAAAACTGCTTATTTGTGCACCAGTCTGACTGATCTGGTTCTCAGGCTCAGCTCAGTGACTCTATGATATGATCCCAGATGAAGTTTATGAATCAGACTGATCTGGTTTTCAAGGTCTCATATGATCTCATGAGAATTCATATGAAGTGAAGATAGGAACTATGTTATTATCTTATAACAAATAATTGAGTCACCAACTCATCTAATCTATATCTTCTACTCCGTTCATTTTTAGTGAAAACTGTTTATTTACTCTCTTCTAATGAGGAGATACCTAACTGATATCAAGCTGTGTGGCTTTATACACACTGCCATGTTGATGTCTTTTTAATGTTATAATTTATTTTCCTGGAAGAGGTCTATCCCTCTCCAGATAAAAATTAACAATATGTCTCCTGAATATGATGGTTATAAATATGTGAGTGTTTGCATTTCTGTCTGTGTTAACAATGATGAGGATGTTCCTTCTCTATCCACTCTACCTTGCTCAGGAATTTCATTGTCCAGACTGTCTGGCTGGGAGAGGTTTTTTTGCCAACCCTGTTTACTTTTCATAACACCATGAATGAGAGAGACAGGGAGATATTTATATAATTTATGAACGGTCATGTAACATTGAATACTGTAACATTGAATACTGTTATAAATTACTATAACAGTAAAATGTTACATTTTAAAATGTATTTAAAAAGAAAAACAGCTATTTCAAATAATAATTCTATTTGTCAAAATTATTGTTCTTACTGTATTTTTGAATAAGTAAATTCAGCTTCAGTGAGTCTTTTTAATTCATTTATTTATTTTAATTCTGTCATATTGAATTTGTTGATTTGTCTCGATTCAACGTATTCCATTGCTGGGGTACTGGGCCTCAGGTTGGGTCTTTTTTTCTTACTCAATCTGCTATGGATCTAAACACCTAAAACAGCAACCAAAGCTAATTGGCATCCAACAGACATCATTCTTCTGCAGAAAATAAGATTTCAGGCTATTCTTTAGGGACATTTGTTAGTGAGTGCTGTTATTAGTTACTGGTATGTATATCAGTTTTACTTCAATTAGCTGTCTCTGTATGATGGCATCTGACTCCAAAGTGTTTGATTATATATCTCTATCACAGGAGGACTGTGAAGCTCTTGAGCCTGAAGATAATTGGAAAGGACTTTGTGATGGATTACAAAAGAGTAGATCAGTCATAAAGCTTGGCGCAGAATTCAGCCAGAAATGTCTGCACTCGCTACGCTTACATTACATTATTTGAGCAATTAATGTCACTTTCAGCAATAATAGGTCACGGGTCAGTGTTGGTTTTAACATCTCATTTCTATTATAGGTGCTGGATGTGGGTTTTATCTGTCCTTTTAATGGATATTAACATCAGGAACTTTCCTTTTAGGAGTTTTAAATGTCTATCCAGGTCTCTGGGCGCATTCAATGTCATTTAAAGTAATTTGACGAATTGGTGTATGCTGACCTGTTTGGTGCAGCTAAATTGAGGTTTGTTGGCTGATTAGCATTTAAATTAATTGGCACTACATCAGTATTCAAAGCAAGAAGAGCTCTACTAGACTGCTTCTCTCAGACTCTCATAAGCCACTGGGCTGACAGAAACCTCTCAGATGAGGATCACTTACGCCTGCCAGCTGCGCTTGAAGCGATGAGATCTCCTCTATCTCCCACACAGGCTGCAAAAAGGAGAAAATGTCAGATGATCTCTGTATGTCACCCCATTCCTCTTCTTTCAGCGTGGTCTTCTCATCTAGTGATGTGTGTAGGATCAGAAGTCTATAGCTTTGTTCATAAACATGAGCTGTCTAATGTCACACAGGCAGGCTTTCTTCACACAGGACGTGTTCTTGAACCTGACATACAGTATTCTATGCAAACATGAGTTAGAAGGGCGTCTCTGACCTCTGACCAAAATTGATCATTGACCATTGTCTCTCTCCCTGCTTGATGGTCATCTGGGCACTTTTCATCTACTGTTTCTGAATACTGTGAATATTTTCCAACTTACTTCTTCCCACTTACTCTATAGTAGGGAATTTGCATATTCAGATGCAAGGCACCTTTTTCAAAGAGCTCATTGCAATGCATTATGGGATTGTCGTCTCTTTGAAGGATTACATGCAGTTCCACAATGGAATCTGGTCAAAACAGGTATCCTAAAAGGCAATATAATGTTGCTGCCTACATTTAGGAATATCCTTTATGTTGAAAGCACACTTGTGACCACTTAAAATGATGTCTAGGTAGGCAGCTCAGAAAAGCTGCTCTTGATTGATGACTTCCATACATAGTGTTTGATCTTTTGACATAAAATTGCATCACCATGTACTTAGCTAGTCAGTAAATAACAGCCCTAATAGACTCAGATGAGTAGGTCTAGGGAGAGAGCTGAATGCATATGTGTGCGTGTGTGTGTCCATGTGCTATTTTCATGCTATGCTAATAGAAAACCTCATTGGAATATTGAATAACCCTTGATTTTAATTGATTAATCAAAGGTGACCCACAGACAGCAAAGTCCTGCTAGAATCCAAAATTATCTTGGCATCGGACACATTCCTAATAGTTATTTATTTTACAGTATTATGTAAAACTGTGTGCTATTTTGGAAAGTGGTTGTAGGAATATAAATTATTTTATAAAAATGAATTGTCCAGCTTCTCAGTTTTTCTTGTCTTTCTCTTGGCCTCTATTTTTATTAAAGGCACTGTTTCACTTACTTAATCTTGCCACGGAACCGAAAGTAACCTGTGGTGATATGTGGAACGATTTAAACGGCTTTGCCACGCCTGAACGCTTGATCTGTTTTGCATAATTAGGCCTCTGAAAAGACTGTAAGGTTTGTGGCTGAAAGTAAAGAGCTTGGCCAAGGGAAATGATGCCTGAGGCACTGTAATGTACTTCATCATCAAAAACACATTACACTCTTATTTGTCTCATATTAGAAATATGAGAATCCAATCAAAAAACTGCTCTGTAAGGCAGTAACTTCCTTCAATAATAAACTAGTACAGGGGATACATATTTATTTATTGATTTATTTTTTCTTTCTTTAAATTCCCATAGATTCATTGGATAAAGTTATATACTTCTGGTTGTTTCCACTGAATAATGCAACACCTGTTTTGGGAAGGTGCTTAAAACGTCACAGTTACATTATGTAGTTTTCATAAATTCTTACTTTTTGTAGTTATATAAGTTTGTGATTGTCCGGAGAACATAAAGAAACTAACCATAATGCAAAGATTTTGAAGTGACAACTGCATTTTTTATGAAGTTAACATTGCATCATCTAATGAAATATACAGTTTTGAGTTGCAAAAAATAAACAGGCACCAAAATGTAGTTCCATAATACCTGAAGCATTGTGATGACAGTCTGGTATTACTGGAGCTAAAAAAACAAAGCTTCCACAGCAGGGATTCTTCTTGTTTTCTCTACACATCACCATACCTCCACATGATAAAAACAGAAGCTTTACCTTCACAGCACATGTGGAGAGTGTCTAAAATACCCATAGTTCATTTTTGTTCTAGTGAAAGAAAATCGGCAAAGCCAGTGTTCTCTTGCACTTGCGTTCACATCTTCTGTCCAACTCTCCCCTTCGCTCTATCTTGCTTTATTTTTCCCCTTTCCATTTTAAATAATAACTGTGATGTGAAAAGCTCTTCAGAAAATGTTGGGCTGAGTCTTTTTTTTTTTTTTTTTTTTGCAGTCTTTGCGTAGTCTTTGTGTTAATGCGAGTTCAATGCGGGTTTCACATTGCATGACTAAGTTTTGCAAAAATACACGCGAGGGAGTAATAAGAAAATAACTTAAAAACTGGAATTCTCGAGCAAGACTGGAATTATTAAAATGTTTGTTTACTGTGTGATTATGGCCAGGTTATGGAGTCAGTCACAGCATATTTTGGCTATGAGTGAAACACAGGGCGACAGTCTTAACAGAGACTGGTTGGTCACACGTTTAATGTAACTTCTATTTAATTTTTAATTTTACTTCTAATGTTTGTTAAATGAGTTTAAATATAGGGAATATATATGGCCTATGTATTAAAATGATAAAAAACAATGCTGAAAATAATATAACTAAAGGAAAATAAAGGAGATTATCATGCAAACCAGTGACTGTGAGGAGTATTTTACAAAAGTTTAAAGGATTTAAGTTAATCTGTAAACATAAATATATGTATGAAGTAAAAAAATACAATAAGCAAGTATTATAGTAAAAATAAATCAACCTATCATCTGGGTTAAATAAACAACCCAATTTGCTGGGTATAATTAACCCAAAATATGTTCTGTCCTAAACTTACCCAGAGTAAAAAATAACCACAATTGGGTTGTTTTTAGCCAGGGTAGGTTAGTTCAGCTCAGCACAGATGAGGGCAGAAATTTAATCAGTCTGGGCTCACTGTGTTCTTGAGGAAAAAAGTAAGGTGTTAAAGAACAGATGGAAACATATTCCTGTCTGTTCTGCAAGAGATTCTGAGTCACCCTTGACTGAATTCTGCATGAAACAGCCATGTTAGATAGCTTTCACAAAGAGAGAAAAGTGGGGAAAAGATTATTATCTGGGCGTACAATAAGAATCATTAACACTGACCTCACAAGATTATTTTCTTACAATGAAAGATTGGATCGGTGTGGTTGAGAACATTTGCAGAGCAAAGAATAAGACATAGTGGGAGTAAGATGTCTTTATATTAAACCATTGTACTTTAACCATCTAGAATTATGGTACAGAGATTCACTTTCAAGAAACACTATGTACTTTATATATACTTTCACAGTCTATAATTATGATATGGAAATTCATACAACCCTTTTAACATAGATTTCTGGAATAACTTACTTATGCCAGCTTTGATATGCCATTTCTTATTCTAATATACTGTATATATATATATATATATATATATATATATATATATATATATATATATATATATATATATATATATATATATATATATATATATATATATATATTACATTTAAAAAAAAAGTGGAAAGTTTTACCAATTAAAAATTTTTTTTTTTATCTGTCTCTGTGTACAGATATGCAGTCATTGTGTACTGTCTTTTTGGGGCCAGACACCCTTGCATTTTTGCATTGTTTGAGTCTCTGATTAGGTGAAATAAAAATTGTTTAACGTCTTTCTATCTCTGTCTCTCATTCTCTCAATTACACACACAAGTCATGCATGCATTTGTGATTTGGATCTGATATGGCTATAAATGCAGACTTGACAGATAACATTGCTAAGCACCAAATAAAGATGCATATATTACTTCCAGGAAACTAACTCAGTCATTTAATTAAATTCATATGCTCCTCTGATTTACTGCAAACATACATTAAATATTATGATATACCAAATACATGATACAATGTGAAAACATTGTGATAACACATCAAAGCAAATGCTTTGTGGCATATAAAGTTAATCAAAACAGGCTATAAAGCAAAGCTTGAGTAGGAACGACACTGAGAGACAATGTTGAATAGCCATCTGTTTGCAAGCTGTCTATGTTTCGAGGTCATACAACCCCTGAGATCTTGCAGTTTAATGGCAGAATACGCATCTGTAAGACAATGTGCTGCTGCTGTTGTCATTGCAGAATAAACAAAACAATGCTCAAATGCAAAAAACATTGATGGTATACTGTCACCACAGCAGTTGCTGGCTAAATTTAACATCTCGTATCTGTTTTCATATACTCACACAGTCAAGTCACCTTTATTTACAGTAGGTAGACATCCAAAACACCCTTTTTAACCGCCGCCCCGGTGTCTGTAAAGTGCATTTGCAGCTTTTGACCGCTGAGTGGCACTTTAACTACAAGTTATCAAACAAGCGCATCAAAGCACATTTTCACAATTTTTTTTTTTTTTTGATATTATATAATTCATGTATAAGTTGCATTTTATTGGCATTTAGAAATAATAACGGCTGGCCTAAAAATTTTATAATGTACCAACAAGATATTTTTAGTTCCCTTCACTTTACAACAGATCCTTTAAATTTAACAAATATATCAGAACAAAACAAGAATTAAAAATATATAATTCTAATGGATAAATATAGTTGCAGTACATAATAATATAGGCTCAGCTATAAACAAACAAAAAATAATAATAATTTAAAGCTAAGCATAAGGTAAGGTTGGTCTCTCTCATTCGGGAAAAATCCAAAGGTTTCCATATTCGTGGATTATCCATGTTGCCCATTTGAAGCTTAACTATTGTTCATAAGGTAAAATAGGCTTTATAGTTCACGTTCATGCTGCACCGTTCTCATTTCGCTCTGCATATGGAACCTGAAGATTTTTTTTTTAAATCAAGAATGAACCGAAATGAAAATGAAATGAAAAACTAACAATAACATGCATATGATCCTTTGTGTAATGGTCTTCTTTAAATTTTGATGAGTAGCCTGTAGCCTAAGACTATCCTATGTTTTGAAATTAACTCACTGTAAATGTTTTAATATTTTTTAAAGATGTTACAATGTTATATCATAATGTCATTGTTGTTTTACTTCCTCCTTTTATCTAATTTTATAATTACATTCATTTCGCAATCCGTCCCTTTGTGCCACCTGGGTGGTAGTTTCGCTAATGATTTTAACACGCGACTGACTTGCAGTTAACGCCGCACGTACCGCCACGTAATATCCATTTAGGTTGTCCACCTACTGCATATTCACCTTATACAATACTAGTTGTATTAAAGTATCCGATGAAACCCAGCATCATGTGGTTTAATTCCAGGTAGCAACACAGGTCAGATTGTGAAGAGGATTCCCGTGGTTCCCGTTGTCTTGTACCATTGGTCATCTAGATGACGAGGTCTTCACAGGGAGATCTGTTTTTGGGATTTCTGTTTTTGCAATGGATGACATGGTCATAGATGATATACGTTCACAATGAACAACCCTTGGAACCAGAACATTAACTAACTCTAAAATAAGAATATTGCTTAGATGCAATTTATTTATGCATTTTGTAATGTCATTTTGCTGCAGCTTAAAGTGCGCTTTTGTGGTGGTATATCCAAAGCTGACACTCATCAAGTAACTGAACATGTCCAAATAAAATAATAAAGAGTCCTATGATGGCTACAGATAAAACACACGATAAAAATAGTTATGTGCGATGGTATTACATCATAACAATTTACAGTTTCCGTTCACAATATAGATGTCAGTTTTCAGATGGTCTTAATATTTTTTGACAGTGATTGATAATTGTTAAAACACTTGACAGACACAAGAAACTCTATTTATGCACACAGACACATATTGTAGTTTCCTAGTTGAATAATGTAATGTAGAATTAGCCTCAGGCAGTTTAAAGTAATGATGCTTTATTCATGTCTCTTATGATTACATTTGCAAACATGGGGAGTCAGAGGTTACATGTAATTAAAAAAGGGTTGATGTTTTACATTGCATGTAATTTTTGAACTTGATTGTAAAGTTTGTGTTTTATTTATTCCAATTAAAGCAAGTCATTCTTCCACTGACGCTTTATTACAAAGTACATTTATTTGCTTCTAGCATCCTTATATATGCACGTCCATGAAATAAAAAGACATGTTTGAACTTGCACAGATTTTTAAACTGACGTGAACTCATTTAAAACATAATGTAATGGCTGAGAAGTTGAGCTTACTGTAAATTACATCCATGTTCAACCTCTATGCATAAGCTGATTAATTTGAACCAGCGCTGAATTGGCTATTCATGCACTGTGAAGGAAGAAGCTGGTTGTCTTGAAGGCTTCCACTTCTAAAGTTATCAAAAGAATGTAAAATTCTCAGAGGAACAGGCCAAGAAACCATTCTACTACTCTGAGGTAACAAAGTCTTTAAATATACATGCTATAACCTTTGTGAGGCAGCTGTATCAAACATTAACATTTAAGTTCAACCCAAAATTAAAATTCTGTCGTCGTTTATTCATTTTTATATTGTTTATGTTTCAGTGGAGCAAAAAAGTGAAATATGTTTCCAGGCTGCTCTGTACCACACCATGAAAGGGAAGTGGGTACTAGGGCCAAAATGAGCAAAATAATGTACTTGTGCACTTTATTTAAGACTTCTAAACGTGTATGGTAGACTGTTAAAAAATTATTTGTCAAGTAACCTGGAAATATAACTTAACCCTTGAGTGCATGAATGTTTCGCCAATCATATTTGAGTCTTTAATAACCAAAATGGATATCTAACGAATAGATAGATATAGTAGTATAAGACTTGTAATGCTACTTTATAAACCAAATAAAATATAACATATTTTACTTCTGTTAGAACTTTGAAGGGTGTTTTGAGCATCTGCTTCACCATCATCATTGCATTCAGGTACATGTTGCACCTTCCTCATACTGGGGACTGAACCTTATTGAAATGTTAATCTATTCACGATGGCTTCATCATCAGATCCACCATTAAATGATGCTAATATCTGATTATGAACTTACTAGCAGTATATTGCTAAACCAAGTTAAGATTTACTGATGATACTTGAGTACGATCATTTTTATGAGTGACATATCACATCATTATTGTTTATCAGATGACACCACCTTGAGAACTAGAGGTGATTACACTTTTACATGTTTCAGGTTGCTAGCAACCATATAAACTTTGTTTTTTATTTTTATTTTTATTTTTTGTGATGTCATTGATATTGATAGACTGAGGAATAAAAAGAAGTGGAGGTCTAACTTTAGACTTGGTTGTGGAGAGATTGTAAGCCTACATGCTACAGTGCTTAGCTATGATTCTTTATCTTTGATTTTAGAAAATTCCCATGCATATCTCATACTAACAATTACATGAAGTTATTACAGTGTTTTACATCAGACTTGAGGCAGCTAGCACTCATGGACTTCCTGTTCTATCTTATCCTGGTAATAGTGATAAAGTTTGACATTAAAAGAACCACTTTGATGATGAATTCATGGGCCTCCCATGAAAGCTGCCGTTTCCAGCTGCTGCTAGCTAAACCTCACTCATTTGCTCTCTCTGAGCGACCGCTCCTCTACATTCTGATGAAACTGTGATGTATTGAGTGATACGTATAAGCCGCATGTTGCTTATGGTGACATGTTAACTCGTTAAACTTCAAAATAGCAATTTGTTTGCTCACTATGAATCATTTAGCAAACTTGGTGCTGTGCAGGAAGTGTGGGTGAGCTTTTTTCTTCATTAAAACTCACATGAAATTTTCAGTTACATCTGATATGCGTCAATTAATATTTATGAATTATTGAAATACATGGCAGAGAAATTCGCCAAAGTGCATTGCGATGCAAATGGGGAAAGAGGATGGCTTTTCATGCACCACCACTAAAAATAGATGATGTTCAGAGAGAGAGAGAGAGAGTAGGGCAGGAGAGGAGATGGAGGAGGAGTTGGGAAAAGGAGACAAAAAATGAGGAGAGAGATTGAAAGGAAAAGATTTAGGATACAGGGGTAGAAGATGAAAAGAAAGATAGGGTTGTGGGAAAAAGGACATTTCTGAAAAATGTAAGCACATTTTCTTTTTAGATGTCTGATGGTACCTTATTTTGGAGGGTGGGCTTCTGGAATTAGGATATTACTCCAAAAAAAATAAAAAATAAACACAATAATAATACTTTGCATATGGGTCAAACTTTTACATCCTACTTTTTTTTGCAGACTGCAAATAAGAATTTAGCCCACAAGCTTACTGGAAGGGTGCCCACCTAAAGCACAGAATCATTCAGCTATTTGATGTGGTGCTGTCACAAGTGCCTGTGGGAAAAGCTTTCAGTGAACCAGAACAAACAATGTATTATTGTACTGCATAATATTTTTGGCCAAGATATTGTGCCTAGTAAAGCTCTGTCATCGTTTTCTCGCCCTCATGAAATCTGTGGAACACAAAATAAATTGCAATGAATGGGGATGAGTTTTCAAACTTTAAAAAGCTGGATGTAAAAGCATCATAAAAGTTCTTCATCTGAGTCATATGATAGATTTGTGTGAGAACTGAAATTCTTCTCCTCCAATGAGATGTTAACAGATCATTGAGTGAGTTGAACTTAATAACCAGATCAGTCTGATTCGTAGGCCGTGTTCAAACTATTTACTACATACTTCTATTTAGCTAAATATTTACTTTGTGACTAATAATAATAATAATAATATAAAAAAAAAACATTCTAAATAGAATGAATGTAATCTGGCCATATTGCATTCGTCATGTTATCATTGTAATGTGACCTGCATGTTAGTTGCAGCACTTCGCTGCCATTCATGACTCTTGGTGGAAATTAATTTGGACATACACTGTTTTTCACCTATTA